>NC_056745.1:759182504-759272504 GCF_019279795.1 Protopterus annectens
CCACATATGTGGAGGCCCTTAACAGTAACCTGCCCAAGCAACAAGGACCTCCAAAGCTGAAACACAAACACCAATCACAACCAAAGTGTCATATACCTCACACCAGTGTGCCACTCAACAACAGCCCCTACAAGACAACGTACCTAACACTTTATTCATGGGTGACTCTATAGTCAGGCACACTGATGTCCCACTCACCAGGCTGAACAAGGAGAAAATTACAGTCAGCTGCCTGTCGGGTGCCAGGATCCACCACATAACACATGCACTCAAGTCACTCCACAACAAGTACAAATATGACACTGTCATTGTCCATGTTGGAGTGAATGACTTGAGACATACCTCCCTGGACTACATGAAGAGAGACATGGAAGAGCTATCAGATAATGTGGCCCAGGCAGGTATGACCCTAACCCTGAGTAGCATCCTGCCTTCACCCAGAATGATACCACAGTATAAGGACAAAATGATTGACTTCAACAATTGGCTAAGCTTCTGGCATCATTCAAAGGGGATCCAGTATCTGTCTGCCTGGGACGACATGACTGACAGACCACGAAGCTTTGCCAGAAATGGTCTGCACCTGTCGCCCCTGGGATTCAGGTTAGTGGCCAAGGCTCTTGCCACCCCTATAGTGCCTTTTTTAAGCAAAGTTCAAAGGACAAAACCACCACAGTAACAGGTACAAGCATGCAAAATCTGAAGGTAATGTTACTCAATGCTAGAAGTCTAAACCTCAAAATGCACTCTCTTGAGGCACTCCTAAAAATGGAGAACATCAATACCTGTGCAGTAACTGAGACCTGCTTAAAGGCTCCAGAGAGCAACCTTGCAATACCAGGCTACAACTCTTACCACACTTTTCAGCCACTAAACCAGGACTGAAGCACTAGGTGGAGGAGTGTCCATATTCACAAAGATATTCACAACACCAGGCTAGTTGCCCAACACAATGAGTCTATTCTCCAGGTGCAACTAACACTAGGTAAGACTGCAATCCAAACTGTAGCTTGCTACAAATCCCCCAACATGCCCCAAGATTCTCACTACACCTTTCTAAACATACTGGAAAATATGTTAGGATACAACCAAACACCCTAATATTGACCGAGATTTTAACTACCCTGCCATTAACTGGAAAAAACACTCATGTACCAACACCTTTGCCCAATGGTTCTTGAATTCATAAATTTCAAATCCCTGGATCAACTAATCCTTAGCCCCACCAGGGGCTCCAATATCCTAGACCTGGTCATTACCAACATGGAAAATCAATGCTCCACACCTATGGTTACCCCCTTGTTGGTCAGGTCTGACCATAAGCTAAATCACTCTTTGACATCCACATCCAACCCCCACCCCCCAGTAAGGAAACCTCCATTAAAAACTTCTCCAAAGCCAACTTTATGCTACTCAAGTCAGAAGTGACAAACCTCATGACACCCATGCAGACTGAAACCGAAAGTTCAACTGCTGAATCTTACACTTAAGGCACTGTACGAGCACATCCACTCATGCATGAATCGTGCCATCCCCAATAGAACCAAGACGCACTCCTCCAAAAAAAGGAAGCCAATCTGGTGGTCCCTCGCCATAAACAAACTTTACAACAAAAGGAAGAAACTGTTGCAGAAGAGAGGAAAATCCCAGGATGCAAAAAACTCCCTTACCAGCCTCAGTAAGAAGTTGAGATCCCTCATAAAATCCTCCAAAGCTAGTTATGAAAATAAAATTGCCAAAGATTCCAAAGACAACCACAAGGCATTCTAGAGCTATGTCAACAATCTAAGTGGCAATGCTCAGATCTGCTCTGAGCTACAACAGAATGGCATTAAATATACTGATCCCAAGGATATTTCCAATACCCTGGCAGATCGATTCAGTGCAAACTTACCACCTAAAGGGCCCATTTAAATACCAAAAGATTGCCAAATTCCAGTAATAACAGTCACACAGGTAAAAACTGCACTCTACAAAGCTAAGAATACAGCATCCATGGGACCAGATGACATCCCAGGCTGTGTACTACATGAACTACAAAATGAACTGGCACCTCACCTAAGTGTCATGTTTAATCACAGCCTCACCTCAGACTTCATGCCGCTGAGTGGCGCATAGCTACAGTTATCCCATTCCACAAGGGGGGATCCACCTTGGATCCCGGGAACTACTGCCCCATCAGTCTGATGAGCCTGATCTGCAAGACTATGGAATGTATTATCATGGAACTTATAAACAAAGACATTGGCAACCTTCAAACACTAGACCCCACCCAGTTTGGGCTAGTGAAGAGCCAATCTTGTCTCCTGAACCTGACCGACTTCTTTGAATAAGTCTCCAGAGCCGTGGACAAGGGTAAGGTGGTCTACACAGCCTATCTGGACCTCGCCAAGGCCTTTGACACCATCTCCCACTCTGAAATCATAGATAAACTTACTAAGCTGGGCATTAATCCCTATGTCACTCAATGGGTTGCCAACTGGCTTACTGACAGAACCCTCACTGTAAAACGTAGCAGACTCCAAATCCAGGTCCAGACAAGTGGAGTACCTCAGGGTTCAGTCCTGGGACTGCTCCTGTTTGGCATCTACTTCTCTGAAGTACAGGCCAACACCAAGAGACTCTGGCTAACAAAGTTCATAGATGACTGCAAACTAGGAACCATTATTGAATCCCCAAATGATGTGGATATTCTACAAAAGGCCCTTACAGAAAAAGATGCTTTGTGCCAGAGCCATGGGCTCAAGCTCAATGCCAAGAAATGTATAGTTATCCCCTTTGGGAAAAACATGTACCTGTGAATTACCACATAGGTGGCAGAACACTAAACATCGAAAGTGTGATAAGAGACTTAGGAACACAGGTGGACAGTGGCCCCACCTTTGATAACCACATTGCCACAACAGTCAGAAATACTTCTATGTGGCACATCTCATCACTAAGGGCTTTTCCTCCAGAAAAAAAGGAGGTCATTGTCCCACTGTACTCATCACTCATTAGACCCATTATAGATTACAATGCCCAGTTTGGTATTTACCTCTCAAGACATCTGCAACAACTGTAAAGGCCGCAGAAATACCTCACTAAAAGAATCACAGGCCTAAAGCAGATGCCCTGTGCTGACCATCTAACTCCACCTATACTCTGTCGCATATCGTCTACTCGGAGGCAATCTCTGCTTAAGACCATGTCAAACCCAGAGCTGTTGGACATGCTACACTTGACAAATCCCAATCCCTCAGAGACACATGTTGCAGGGATCTAAGCCTTGTAATCACAATGAACAAAACATGTTGGAGGGATAGGGTCCTGACCAGAGACTCCCCAGACTCTGGAATAGACTACCCATACATGTTAAGCAGAGTGCCTCTTTTGAAGAGAGCCAAAGGAACCTTGATGATTGGATGGGAGATAGGAAATTCACCTTGGGGATCAAGTCAGTCGCACTACTAGACAGGGGTCCAGGGAAGTAAATACTGTGCGAATAGATAACCAGGGAATTGTTATGGCTAGGTTTTTATAGGCCCTAGGGCAGATAGCCTAGTACAAACCTATGAAACTTTCATCTAGTCAATAAAATTTACCTTAGAAGGAAATTCATTTAAATCTTTAGACTCTGCATATATGAAATCAATTCTTACAACAGTTAAGAAATTTGTTTTTAAAAATCTCTTTAATATAAAAATGGAATTTTTTGTGCCTTCCCATTGTACACACCTCTAGATTTAAGGAAACTCTGAGCAATGTTAAAAATGAATTTACTAAAAAGGAATAGATTAGTACTATGGTACGATTGCTTCGAAAAAAGAAAAAAGCTAAGTTATCAGAATATTTATGGAAAGATTATAAGTTGGATGAATCTGTTAACCAGTTAATATTATCCATCAGTAAGAAATTAACGGAAACTGTAAAAAATAGGAGAGAAGAGAAGCAACCTATAAGGGAAGCTTGTCTATAAAAGTAAGTTAATTATAAAGAATAAAAAATGATAATTTTGATACAAAATTCCAGACCTTTTCAGATAGTAGAGGATTAAGTGACTCAACAGATGGTAAGAATAAAACTTTGTTACTTAAATCAACTAGTCAAACTTTTTCAAGTTTATACTGGAAAGTTGTAGGTGGAAATATACACACAGAATGTTTGTTACTCCCTATAAACTCTCTAAGCTTAGTAAAATGACTTCTTCAATTTGTTGGAGATGTAGTAAAGAATTAAAAGCGGATTGGACATGCGTGTTTACAGATTGTGAAAAGTTAAATGTATATTGGAAAGAAAGAAGTAGGTTATGGTATGATAACGGTTCTTTAACTAGATCAATAATACTAATGAACCTTCTTCCACTGCCTGTAAAACCAAACAAAAATGTTTTGGAGTATTTTAGATATTAAAAAAAAAATTGGAAATCGATCTCAGTTCCTACATTCAAATATTTTTTTTAATTTAACACCAATACTATGTTAAACTGAAAAAAGAAGTGAATAGAATAAGATTGATAACTCATACTAAGACTTTTAGTTGTTGGGATAGCCTTGAAATGTTGCTATTGAAATACCAAGACTCTTAATCTTTTAATTGTATAAGATTACCTTGATGATTCAATGTAGTCCTAATGTACAACAGTATGTTAAATTGAATTTCTTGCTTTCTATGTATATTATACATATGTTAAATCAATAAAAAATTTAAAAAAGATACACAGTATATACCCTATACTGCAGTTTAATTGTAAAATCTTATATTTTTATTAAACATTTCTATAATATGGTTTGGACCTTTTATCTCTGCAATCTTCTGCTGAAAAGGGGCAAGGTCATTGCCCAGTCAGGCCTTCTCAGAGAAAGTCAATAAATATATAAATACAAAATGTCAATACATATATAAATACAACGTTTATGAATGTGGTGGTACATTTGGTTTACTACAGCATCATATATAATAACATTCTGCTCAGTAAACAACTGACAATCAATCAGTATCTCATTTCAGTTCAAAAGATGAATGCCTTATCACAAATATATAATACACAAGATGAAATAAAAATACTGCTGAAATAAACTACATAAACAGTTTCAAAAATTAATGTAACAATAGTAAAATGGAAGTTTTCACACTGTTTTTGAAAGTTTCATATGAAAAACTAATTTCTTTTAAGTCACTATAAGCAGGGTGGATTGCGAGCAGTTTGATGCAGATGTTAGTCCTTTAGAAAAAAAAGTGATATGAATTTATTACCCAAGTTGCAAGATTCAGTGTTGTACTTGCCTGGTTATACATTACCTTAATGAGAAGGGGGTGTCTTGAACCAAAAGATTGAAAGGTTCTTTGCACAGTCATGACTTGAAATATAGAGCAGTACTCATGGTCACTTGTGCAAATGTGATAGGGGTATCCCTGATGCTTACGAATCAGCTTAATACAGATAAGTCATAGAGGCCTTTAATGCTAAGGCAAACTGCCTCAAGTATAATTAGATGCAAATTAGACATTCTGTAAAGCAGCATATGCTAATGAGATTTTCTTCTGATTCACAGTTTAATATCCACACAGTACACTCACTTTTTTTAAGAGCAATATCCCTTTTTTAAAAGTGATGCTTCTCCTTTGATATACGAGTTGCAGTCAATAAATTAGCCCCCAGCTGTCTCTTCAGTAGTTTGTCCAAATATGCAGAAGCACTTCATGGACATACAAATGAATTATTTCCCCTAGCAATTCCTTCAGTAGTTTGTCTAAAGTATGCACAAGCACTAAAATGACACAAGGTAAATTATTTTGCCCAGTGATCACTTCAGCAGTCTGATCATATATGCACAAGCACTTCACTGACACCAAAAGGAAACATTTCCACTGGTGATCCCTTCAGTAGTTTGACCAACTATGCACAAGCACGAAATTGAAGCATTTCCTCAAGGACCCCTTCAGTAGTATGTCCATGTATACACAGGCACCAAAATGAAGCAGTTCCCCCAGTGATCCCTTCAGGAGTATGCCTATGTCTGTACAAGGACTTCACCAGCACCAAAATGAAACATTTCCCCAATGATCAGTTCAGTAATGTGTCCATATATGCAGAAGCCCTAAAATATAATAAAAAAAAAATTTTAAGTCAATATTTGTACCTCCTTTTAAAATATAAGACGCTACATGTTCTCATGGTAAATTGCTCCTTACTAGCATAAGTTCTGGACAGCTTCATGTTTAGTATGCAAATGTGTCCTTTTAGGCTCAGCTCTGAATCCTACTAATATGCAAACATGTAATGCCACTCACCTGCATATTATCTGCACCTATCACTTATGCCTTAAGCATGTTAGGCTTTTGTGATAAGGATGTGTGTTACCAAAATGCCTATGCATTTTTGTAGTCATCCTGAAAGATGTGATTTGTGTAGCACTGTTCTTCATGAATTACCACTATGAAAATGTGAAGGGCTGGACTAGGAGTAGCACATAATTTGTTAATAGTACTGAGCTACTAAACCATATACATTAGTTAACAATGATTCATCGAGAGTTTATCATCAGCTGAAGTGAAAACACGTCAATTTTTAGTATGCCAGCAAAAAAATAGAAACTTTTGCAGTAAATGAAATAAGCTCTCTCACAACAGAGAGAAGACAGTTACTCTGTCTTGCTGATCTCCACCTCGTCTCTTCTATGGCTCCCAAATCCTCACTAACCTACAGGCAACACTACTAGCTAAATTTGCTGCTAACATTCAACCTAAATCCCATCACTGCCTGACCACGAAAAGACTGAACTGGCTCAAGTTCCCCAATCAGCTTCTTTTCTCTCAATTTAATACTACCCACTCCATCCTCTGGAAACACTCATTCTGCCCTAATATTTCCAACATCTTAAATTACTACCTCCCAACCAGAAAACTTAGAAACACCGGCCAAAACCTCCTTGACATTTACAACCCTAAAAAATCAGTTGGTGAAACTCTACAAATATCTTCCCTCTATCCACTAGAATAAGCTACCTTGAACAATCAGATCACACAGCCCCACCCATTCAAAATCACCCTAAAAGTCCACTTCACTAATACCTGGACTTGCTCCTGTACACAACCGCCATGAACTTTAATCACCTGACCCACCATGAACTTAATCACCTGACCCCTCATTGCATACAGTCACTTCTCAATTCATACTTTAGCCACAGAACTGTAATCCCTTTTTCACTAAATTTCTCCAATACTCATATCTACCTCCTTCCCTTCTCTACCCACTTAGCTTACTCCCCTTTCTTAGATTATATATAAAAAAAAAAAAAAACTTTCCGTCTTCTACCCATAGCCCGCTCCCCCCCCCTTTTTTTTTTTCTCTGGACACAGCCTAATTTCCTCTCTGCTTCTGATTACTGATGTACATGCTGTTGCCTGTAAACACTGGGATGTGATATACAGTACTTTCTGTACTCTTATCTTAAACTCTGAGTTAACTATCATTACTTCCCCACTAAATGGGGAATTCCATATGTATTAGAGATAAGGAGGACTTTAACATATTGTTTTATTGCCTTTTTTGTAAATTACATATTTTAAACTCTCCCACTACAAATGGGAATCCAAGCATTATAATTAATGTTTATTTTGCCTCATGTACACTGTACTGTTTGTAAACATTATTATGGTGTATGTAATACTTTGTACTGTTTGTAAACTTTATTATGGTGTATGTAATACTTTGTACTGTTTGTAAACATTATTATGGTGTATGTAATACTTTGTACTGTTTGTAAACATTATTATGGTGTATGTAATACTTTGTACTGTTTGTAAACATTATTATGGTGTATGTAATACTTTGTACTGTTTGTAAACATTATTATGGTGTATGTAATACTTTGTACTGTTTGTAAACATTATTATGGTGTATGTAATACTTTGTGGAGCTTTTCTCCCCAGGCCTCTACTGAAAAAGGGCACAAGATCAGTCATTCCTGGTCAACAAATGTTAAATAAATAAAAAGTCTAATTAAACAAGCAGATAAAGGCACCAATGCAACAATTTTCTTTCCAACAGTATGTACATGCATATGGGGATTGTTAAAAGTAGAGGAAAAAAAATATATTATTAAATTGTCAGGCTCTGGATTGCATTGCATAAGTGGAAATTCCTTAAGATTCCAAGAGCAGGCTAAGTTAATTCTTACACTTATTTCACTGAATTGCACTTCTGAAACGCTTATAATTGTGCTATACAGTTTATCTACTATATTTTTGCACTGTTATAAAGCTTTTTTTATTGTTTCACAGCATTTATGTATGGTTTTAAATGGTTTTAACATTATTTAACTGTAAACTGCTTTTTCATACTGAGAGTTGTATTTTCTGTTTGTGATTGCTCTATCCGAACCTTTATGTGCATTTTTGTCTGTTAAAAGCATTCACAAGTCTGCTCCTTGATCTGTTTAAAACTTTCATTTAGTGGCTACAGCTAGGAACTGTAATTTTTTCACACCCACCCACGTGTTGTGTGTTTTTATATATTTGGTGGCTTTGCAGTTTCCCACCCATACTGTATATTTGATCTGTGACACTCCCAGTCTAGTGTCATTAGTTCACTCAATCTAAATCGAGAACATTTGTGAAGGCCAACCCACTCAGATTCTTAACGTTGAATTAACTTCTGTTCCAGATTTCTCCATTTCCGCTTTACTGGGGGGGAAAAAAAATTCTAAGCTTGCTTCCCCCCTTTCCTGTGGCAGGTCAGATATGGATTTGCTGTGTCCAGGACTGTTTGTGAGCTCCTAAGTCCCCCCCCCACTTAACTGGGGTTAAACTATTCCTGGCGCCATAAAATCTGTTTTTCAAAATTTCCCTTGCAACTAGCAACTAGCCAGCTTTAGTTTTAGGACTCATCTGTTTCTTTGATCTCAGCACTTGTTAAGAACTAATTGTAAGCACTAAATAAGTTACAAATTACTACAGCACTCAACTTTCCTCACTTGTCTAGAGGAAAACAGTTTACTTAATAAAGCACCTATTCAGGCATGTCTAAAGGTCAGCTCCCGGTGTTTTCTCCAGTCTACCTGATGAATCTGGGCATCTTGGGAATGCAGCAATTGCCTCATGTACACAGACAACCCTCTCCTCCTACCACCCAACACTACAACCTGTGAGAGATGCACTTATATAGCCAAACTGGAAGCAAAGCTCTCTTTACCAAAGACGGGCCTAGACAGTCAAGAGGAGAAGGTAAACACTTGCACCGCACCACACTCATCAGTCCCTCAAAACCTACATCACCAAAACACACACACAGAACCACAAAACACACACCTAATTCGCGGAGGTTCTCTGTACTAATCTGCAGAAAACAGAGACCTCCAAAGCAGAAATGCAAGCAACCTCCACCCCCCAACACAACCCAAACGACACATAGTCCACATACTCAGTGTGCCACTCAACTACAGCCCATAAGGCATAACGTACCCAACACTCTAGTCATAGGTGACTCTATAATCAGGCACACTGATGTTCCACTCACCAGGCTAAACAAGGAAAAAGTTACTGTCAGCTGCCTGTCAGGTGCCAGGATCCGCCACAACGCACGCACTCTGGTCACTCCACAAATACAAATATGACTGTCATTGTCCATGTTGGTGTGAATGACCCGAGACGTACCTCCCTGGACTACATGAAGAGACATGGAGGAGCTCTCTGATCTTGTAGCCCAGGCCGGTATGGCCCCAGCCCCGAGTAGCATCCTGCCATCTCACAGAATGACAACACAGTACAAGGACAAAACTATTGACTTTAACAATTGGCCAAGCTTCTGGTGTCATTCTAAGGGAATCCGGTATCTGTCTGCCTGGGATGACATGATAGACAGACCACGCTGCTTTGCCAGAGATGGCCTGCACCTGTCACCCTTGGGATTCCAGATACTGGCAAAGGCTCTTGCCACCCCTATAGTGCCTTTTTTAGGCAAGGTTCAAATGACAAATTCACCACCATAACAGGTACAAGCAAGCAAAATCTGAGGGTAATACTACTCAATGCTTGAAGTCTAAACCTCGAAATGCACTCACTCGAGACACTCCTTAAAATGGAGAACATTGACATCTGTGCAGTGACAGGGACCTGGTTCAAAGCTCCAGACAGCACCCCTGCATTACCAGGCTATAATTCATACCACACCTTTCGGCCACCAAACCCGGACCGAAACACTAAAGGTGGAGGCGTGTCCATATTCATTAAGGATATCCACACCTCCAAGCTAGTTGCTCAGCATAATGCATCCCAGATTGTCCAAGTTCAACTAACTCTGGGCAAAACCGCAATCCAGATTGTAGCTTGCTACAGACCCCCCCCACTATGCCCCAGGATTCCCACTCCTCTTTTCTTGATACACTGGAAAATATTAAGGTACAACCCAACACTCTAATAATGGGCGATTTCAACTACCCTACCATTAACTGGGAAAACTACTCATGTACCAACTTTTTGCTCAACGTTTTCTGGAAATCATCAATTCCAACGCTTTGGATCAACTTATCCACACCCCCACCAGAGGCAGCAATATCCTAGACCTGGTCATCACCAACCTGGGTGACCGGTGTTCCACACCAGAGGTCATCTCCTCGTTGGTCAGATCTGACCACAAGCTAATCACCCTAGACATCCACATCCCGCTCCCACCCCCCATTAGGAAAAAAAACCGTAAAAAATTTCTCCAAAGCCAACTTCACACTTCTTAAGACAGAAGTGGCAAACTTCATGACACCCATGCAGATGGACAATAGAGGTACGACTGCTGAATCCTACACAAATGCACTTTATAAGCACTTACACGAGTGCATGGATCATGCTATCCCTAACGGAACCAAAATGATATCCTCCAAAAAAAGGAAGTCAATCTGGTGGTCTTCTGCCATAAACAAACTCTACAACAGAAGAAAGAAACTGTTGCAAAAAAGAGTAAAATCCCATGATTGGAGGAACTCCCTGGTCAGCCTCAGTAAGAAGCTGTGATCCCTCAAAATCCTCCAAAGCTAGTTATGAAAACAAAATTGCCACTGATTCTAAAGACAACCACAAAGCATTCTATAGCTATGTTAAAAATCTCAATGGCAACACTCAGATCTGCTCTGAGTTAAGAGCACAATGACACTAAATATACAGAACCAACTGATATTGCCAACATCCTGGCAGATGGGTTCAGTGCTAACTTTACCCCCGTCTCACCCCCTAAAGGGCCCATCTTTATACCGGAAGAATGCAAAGTTCCTGTAATCACGGCTGCACAGGTAAAAACCTCACTCTCCAAAGCCAAGAACACAGCATCCATGGGACCTGACAACATCCCAAGCTGCCTTCTACATGAACTACAGAATGAACTTGCACCCCACCTAAGTACCATGTTCAGTCATAGCCTCACCTCAGTCTTTGTGCCCATTGAATGGCGCACCACGTTATCCTACTCCACAAAGGGGGGGCCACAACAGACCCCAGGAACTACCACCCCATTAGCCTGACGAGCTTCATCTGCAAGGCCATGGAACGTATCATCATGGAACTCAAGGACATTGGAGATCTCCAAACCGTGGACCCCACACAAGTTTGGGTTTGTAAACGGCAGATCATGTCTTCTAAACCTGATAGACTTCTTTGAAGTAGTCACCAAGGCCATGGATGAGGGTAAGGTGGTGCACACAGCCTATCTAGATCTCACCAAGGCGTTTGACACCATCCCCCACTCTGGAATTATAGATAAACTCACTAAACGAGGTATAAATCCCTATGTCACAAGAGGGGTTGCCAACTGGCTTACTGAAAGAACCCACACCGTGAAAGTAGCAGACTCCAAATCAGACTTCAGACCAGTGACAAGTGGAGTACTGCAGGGTTCAGTCCTCTCCTGTTTGGTATCTACTTCTCTGAAGTACAGGCTAACACAGAAGGTCTTTGGCTAACTAAATACGCAGATGACTACAAACTAGGAGCCATAATTGAAACTCCTAACGATGTGGACATCCTACAAAAGGGCCTCACTGAGACAGATGCCTGGTGTCAAAGACATGGTCTCAAGCTCAATGCCAAAAAGTGCATTATCATCCTCTTTGGTAAAAATTCTGTACCCATGAACTACCACATAGGCGGTAGTCTACTTAACACTGAAACAGACCTTGGGACACAGGTGGACAGTAGTCTCTCCTTTGATAATCACATAGGCAAAGTGGTCAGGAAATCCTTCTACGTGGCACACCTCATCACAAAAGGTTTCTCATCCAGAAAAA
The DNA here is from genome assembly GCF_019279795.1 of Protopterus annectens. NCBI lineage: Eukaryota > Metazoa > Chordata > Ceratodontiformes > Protopteridae > Protopterus > Protopterus annectens. The sequence continues at coordinate 759,194,756 of NC_056745.1, forward strand.
AAAAAAAAAAAAAAAAAAAAGAGGTCATTGTTCCCCTCTACTCATCACTCATTAGACCCATTATAGAGTACAACGCCCCTTTTGGTATGTACCTCACAAGACATCTACAACAACTGGAAAGGCCGCAAAAATACCTCACAAAGGGGATTACTGGCCTCAAACAGATGCCTTACGCAGACCATCTCAAAAAACTCAAGCTTTACTCCGTCCCTACTCAGAGGCGATCTCTGCCTAACATACTAAGCTATGTCAAACCTAGAGCTGTTGGACATGCTCCACTTACAGAAATCCCAATCCCTCTGAACTACACGCTCTAGGGACCCAAACCTTGCCACCACAATAAACAGAACATGCTGGAGGGATAGATTCCTGTCCTAGAGACTTCCCATACTCTGGAACAGACTACCTATGTTAAACAGAGCTCCTTATTAGCACTCTTCAAGAAAAATCTTGATGATTGGATGGGTAATAGGAAATTCACCCCGGGGATCACTTCTGTGGTTCTGCTTGACAGGGGCACAGGAAAATAATTTTCTTGGGTGGCGAAAGCCAGGGTACATTTTTGGCTAGGTTTGTATAGGCCCTAGGGCCAATAGCCTAGTACCTACCTATGAACGATTATACATAGCTAAAGTTGGTAGTATTTAAGACTGGTGTTGAGAAAATTATAAGACAGATAAGAATAAGTTGATTGTGCATGGAACCAAAAAACACCTTACTTGGATATCTTGTCCTAAACTCTTATCGTTTTACCTCAAGGAGACCTATCATCAAACAAGTCAGTCATTTCACAAGGAAGGTGGCAATTTTATTGGACTAATACCTATATAAACATACAGACTTCAATCTCATGTGAAGAATTAATTTCACATGAGAGTTTGAATAGAAAGAAGGTTTTTACTGAACAATGGTGGATACATAGCTCCTGCATCCTCTTACAATTTATAAGAAAGTATTAGAAGCAGTCAAGCATTTTTTTCCAATGAATGAACACAGTAAACAGTTGCAATATACAGCTCTTTCTAACGCACAGTTACTTTGAAGTCAATATAGAGTTTCATATTCAATGATACTGTTATAGCCAAGGGGGCAACATTTTCTCTTCTAATGCAATTTTTTTTTATAGTGGCTTTGTAGAAAAGACCTATTATTATCCATGGTCTTCATAATTTTTACAGAGATTGGTTGAGAGTTACTTTAAATTATATTTATGACCATCATTTCCACTCATCAAAATGTAGTTTGAGAATATTATGCAGTAAAAAGTATGGCCTTGAAGTTTGCTATATCTGTAGAATGTTACATGCTAACTTAATGAGATTTGTGCACAGAAGCAAAATAAGACTACCAGCCAGATTCAATGAAGTCTACACGGTCCATTTATGCCATGTACACTGTTTTGGTTTCAGTAAGTGGCTCTACATGGTGTGTAGAGCTGCACACAGCTGTGAAAATAAGGGAAACACCATAGAATGCAAATTACAGCATAAGCAGCTGAAATGTATGCTAACCAACCAATCCAAGATGGAGGAGCTATTCAACAAGCTAAAAAGCAACCATGTAGACTTAGTGTTAGTTTTCCCATCGAATTCCAAAACCTACTGGAAATACAGCCACATAAAAGAGTCTACAGAGAAACTGTGTGTGTGTGTGTGTGTGTGTGTGTGTGTGTGTGTGTGTGTGTGTGTGTGTGTGTGTGTGTGTGTGTGTAACAGGTTGAAGTCTATGCTGCTACTGCTACTAACAGACCATGGCCAAGAAGAGTTTTCAGACCCCAGGTAACGTATCAAGCTACATGATGTGGGAATTGTACAGCCCTACAGGGTGGATAGAGACACACTACAGGAACTCAGTGACCTCTGTCATTCTCAACTCACAGCCAGGGCAAACAGAGGGAAAACCATCTCAGTGGAGACAAAGCTACATGTAGCACTTAGAATTTTAGCTACAGGTACTTTTCAGAGATGAACAGGGAGCATGCTGGGGGTGTCACAGGCATCAGCATCCAGGATCCTACACAAATTCTTGAATACTATGCTTCAACATTCTAGTGACCACATATATTTTCCATGTACTCCTGAGAATAGGGCCAGAAATATGCAGGACTTCTACCCTGTAGCACACTACTCTGAAGTACTGGGTGCCACAGATTGCACACTCACAGAAATTAAAGACCGACATTAGAAAGTAATGATACACATTGCAGCTTCAGACTTTACAACCCTCGCAAGATCATTAACAATAAAAATGGAAACATTTTGACTCTACTGGCTGTCTAACTTTCCAAGACCAGTACAAGTCAAAGGTACAATTACCAATTCAACATCAGAAATGCAGATATACTAAGCACCGTCACCTATGAAACTTGAGCAGACACAAAGGTTATGTATCCCCGAATCCAAAAGATATAAAACAGGGATACGACACTGTTATCTTCACTTGCACAGGGTACTGTGTGTGTGTGTTTGGGGGGGGGCAGGAAGCCTAGGCTGACACAAAAGTTCAGTGAGTAACAAAGAGAAGCAGGCAGATATTCAGATAAAGCAACAAATGTCCAGTGAGACAAGATGAGTTTTAAGCTTCATGGCTGAACCATGTAATAAAACACAGCCAAGCTCTGTGCTAGCTCTACATCTTGATACTTCAGACAGGTGTGAGCCATGCATGGTAGAGGTGGCAGTTCATCATTGTCTTACCCGACCACTGGCACATCCATACCCATGGTCAGATGTGCTGCTGCTACCTGAATGTGACTGAGGTCTGCTGGGTGAGCTCCCCTCACGAGGACAGCCAGGACCATGAACCCATGGCGTGCCATGTCTGGGTGTGGACAGCTCAACCACTGATAAAGCAGTGCAAGTACTGCCACTATGGGAGCAATAATGGGCATGGCCATGTTGGCAACAGCAGATGATGTGTCTGACCTACACCCATGAGGATACCATCCCCCTGAAATTGCAATATTCTTCCTGGTGGTTTGCTACAGCTGGTTCATTGTTTTTTCATATTTGGAGGAAACTTATTTCCGAATTTGCTGTGATACCATCCCCCTCCCAGAATTTGCTGTGATACCATCCCCCTCCCAGGGGACATTCCATCACAGACACTGTCCATTCCAATGTTTCATTCATCAGACCATTGAATTGGCAACACTGTGGAGGCAGTCACGCATTTCAGCCTGTGCCACATCTACAACCCTAAGCATTTCTCTGGAGCACCTATGGGAACATGCCTGTGCCTCCATGATGGCCCTAAATATACATTGAATGGCATGGGAAGACACAGCTGGATCAGGTGGAGGATGGACAGCAGACCTCCTCTGAGCATCCCTAACAACTCTCCTGCATAGCACCTCGCTACAGCCAAGAGTCAATAGGCACTGAAGCCTCAGTAACCACACTTCCCTGGTCAATTGTCTCGCCCTCCACCTGTTCAATATCTGAGGCTCACTGGAATAGGTAGGCAGAGACCTACTGGCTGTGTCCGAAGAAATTTCAGTGGATGGCTGTATCTCAACCTCAGTGCCAGATTCAACCTCTGCACCCCACCCCCCCCCGACTGTGCCTCTGTTTGGCCACCATCATCATCAGAGTCTGCTGATACTCTGACATCAGGTGGTAGAATACTCACATTTCCACTTTCAGGATTGCCTGCGATAATAAGCAGCAAAGACAGGAACAATTAATACCTACACCATTGCAGTCCAATATATACTAGCAAAATAACAGTGGTACCACTATTAGACAGTACAGCAATATACACAAGAATACTGACATCAACATCACACACTAAAATATTTCTTTGAATTGGTCATCATTGCTTACCATGTGCAGATGATGGTATGCTCTGTAGGCCAGATGGCCCTGGAAGAATTTAAACAAGATTAGAACATCATCACAATTAACAGTAACACAGGGGGTAATACTTTTTTCCTTAGCTTGTCCATTAACTACACTTTCAACAAAAACTTGGTTGACAAGTCTGTCGCTCATCTGGTTTCCCATTAAAGAAGAACAGGCGGGGTAGTTAGTTTATATGCTTTATTGCAAAGAAATACATCAAGATGGATAGAAGCAGTACAAAATATAAACAAACTGATTGACAGAATGCACAGACATACATGCTTAAATCTCAACAGCTTACTACAAAATAGCAGTCAGGCTCACACATGCTCAGCATTTATACACTTTTGCAAGCCCCTAGAAAGCTTCTTAAAGGTGTACACACACACATATATTATATATATTGATCTAAAAAGTACAACCTAAGCTATATATATATATATATATATATATATATATATATATATATATATATACATATATATATATACATATATATATATATATATATATATATACACATATATATATATATATATCTATATATATATATATATATATATATATATATATATATAAAGTACAACCTAAGCTCATGTGTAATCAATCAGAATGTTTTAACTGTAGCATTCTTCAATCCCTCCACAAAAAAAAAAAAAAAATTCTTGCAAAACAGAACCTAATATAGTGATTTAAATTGTTTTACTATACAACAGTATTTAACAACCAAAATACAAAAATGTCTACCTGGAAGCTCCTCCTGGGACATGCTTGTTGTCCCTCAAACAGTAGCACCAATGTCAAGAAAATGATGTTCTGCACTTTCCTGGGAGTCCTCTGCATACCTGACACTGGGCAGGAACTCTTCATTTGCTGTTAGTGGCAGCAGGCCCCCCCCCGGTACCTATCCAATCATGGGCCACTGCAGCTGCTCTCCTCTATGCAGATGAGATCATGCCAATGGTCCTGTGGGCACACCTAATATGCCCTGCTCTGGCCACATGGAAGTATTTCAAACCCACCCAGGTGGGGGGCTTTGCACCCTGTACACCCTCAACATGGGCGACTTTACCCACCAACCCCCCCCTTACCATATATACCAACTCCAAGACCACACTACAGTGTAGAAAAGGGGTTTGAAACACTTCCATATGCGAGACCCTTGTTTGTGCCACAACAGGAGCTTTACTCCCCACCCCCAAAAGAACAGGCAAATTACACATTTTACTAACAAACCATCTTTGAAATGCTAAAAGTGGTACTAAATGAACTGTCCCTGAAACAGGTCTACAGATTTAACACAAAACATAACATGTTAAAGTATTGCCAATTATGTATACCTGTAAAATGCCCTGACAAACATGTCAATGCCATTTAATATCCTTACACATTTTAAGGACAATTATATAGAATGACTTACAGACTACATGTTTCAGATAACTGGTCAGATAAGAGAAGAATGAGCAATGAACACAGAGGTAAGGCAGAGCTGCACATTTGGAAGGAATATTCATAGCTGGTTGTGTGATCACTCTGTGCACTACATCCATACTTAAATTAAAAAATAACTGTTATATGGTTTCATAGCACTGTAGATGTCGCAGTTGGTTGTATGCAGAATTTCAGTTCTGCAAAGGAGTGTATGTTGCAAAGAGGGAAAAAGCACCCTTAATGTGTTCTGAAGTTTAACTGAAGTAAAAACTCAAATCCAGACCTATGTAGAAATATCTCACATGTACTAACATTTTGTAGTGTGTATGTCAGATTGCTTTTCCAATTCAACTATTTTTATTTATTAATATAACAAATGCAAGGCACAGGAGTGTAAAAAGGCAGATAAACAGTCCACATCAATGAGTCTTCGTAATGATAAAATATACGAAACAAGGCAGTCTTCACCAAGTAGATAAAAAATCTTTACTTCACCAAATAGATAAAAATTCCAGTTTATTGGACAAATAGTAAAATTCGGCAAGCGCTTTCAACCTCATGGGCTTCAAGCCAAAACACTATACATACTTTAAAAACCTTATATATACTTTTTAAAGCAATGACATCATATCCTGTGAAGTAATTACATAATATACAATCAATTAGTATAAAACAATTAACCATTGTGACTCTATATAAAAAAAGACCAACTCATTCAAAACAATAAAATTCTATTAACCAATTCTTTATATACATTTAATAGTACCACTTGCATAGATAGCATGGTAATTAGCCCTGGCTTCCTATCCGCCCTCAACCTAATAATCCATCTAGTCTCACTTTGTTCTGTATAATTCATAACATCTCCTCTTCTTATTGTGGGTGTGTTAACCTGTATAACTAGAAACTTAAACTTATGTTGTACTGATGTTTCTAACACATGCTTCGAAAGTGCATTTTTATTTGATTTAATGTGAATATTATACTGGTGTTCCCTAATTCTGTCCTTATGTCTTCTGTCCATTTTGCCCACATAAAATGCTGGGCAAAGCGTGCAGTAGGCTAAATAAACCATGTGTTCTGTATTACATGTAGCCGTAACATTAAAACTGAAACATTGTTGACTCACAGGATGTGTAAAAGATGCAGTACTATCATATTACAAAAATTACATTTCCTGCAAGACTTAGTACAACTTGGTGAGATGTGGTATCATTTATTACTTATTCTTTCAGGGTAACAGAGGAGTCTATGAAGATTCATATGATTTTTATATATAAATTTAAGTGAATCTCCTACTATGTTGTGTAGTAGTGGGTCAACAGTGTGTATATCCCAATGCTTGGAATAAATATTTCTGATCTCATTGACATCCTGTGTATAATATATGGATACCTTAGTTCCATTATGATACCCTGATGTTGTCAGCTGATGCATCATTTCCATCATTCTCTTCTTCTACTCTACTCATAAAGTAAGGAGAAGCCCTATTGTTCCTAAGTATTTCCACTCCTTCAAAGCCTTCATTAATCCCCCTTTGGCTATAAGCTCCATCAATTAAATGATGATCAAGATTAGATAATTCACTATGAAAACCTGTTTCTGTGGGATTAAGATGAGAGACTCTCATAGCTTGTCCTCTCACAATGTTTCTGAAAACAAACAGGATGCATACTAGCTCTGTGTAATAAAGAGTTCCTATAACAGGGTTTTCTAAAAACCCCCGTGTTCAATAAACCATTAGAGAGTCTTTCTACAAACACATCCAGATAGGGATCTGAAGTTCATTGTAAATTTCAAATAAGGTGTCAACATATTTACTTCTTCTAGGAAGTCCCCTAGTTCTTCACTAGCTGTCCACACCAAAAAAAAGATAGTCCACAAAATGTACATAGAACTTGACAAACGTTTTAAAACTGGCAAGTTCAAATAAATCTATACCTTTCCAATCAGCCATTACAAGATTGGTGTAGCTATTGGCACATGAAGTGCCCATAGCTATGCCATCTTTTTGTATGTAAATTTTTTGATTAAAAGTAAAAATGTTGTTGGTTAACACAATATCCAGCAACTTGCATAAGATATCTATGGATAGTCCAAAGGAGTTGGAATTAGTTTCCAAACATCTACGTATACATTCAATGCCCTCACTGTTTGGAATCATAATAAAACAGAGATTGGACACCTAATGTAACTAGCCAATATGGTAGTTCAATAGGCAAATCTCTCATCTTTTCATACAACATCAAGAGAAATTGTTTTGTATCCTGTTTAGAATATAACTGTTTGTATGTGTTAACTATTGGTCTAAAACAAAGCTATATAACGATATGGGTTCTGTAGCCCAGCCTCGACCAGTCACAATGGGTCTCATAGGAGGATGGAAAGGATGTTTATAAACTTTAGGCATACCTTGTATGCTAGGAATCAATGGATGTTGAACATGAAATAAATTTTTATGTTGTTCAGTGATCATACCATTATCTAATAAATCTGTTAATAATGATATCTCATCAATACACCTTTCTATTTGGGTCTGAGCTGCATTCTCTTTAATTTCAAAAAATCCACCTCCAGTTGATTCAATAAGGTGGATAATCCGCTATGGTCTCCTTCATGTGCTGGTAATCTAAGCCCTAGATTAAGAACTGTATTAAACACACTTAGGTGTGATACTAATATCACTATTAGACCAGCAGACAAGGGAGGTCCATTTGTTGTGATGAATATAAATAGTTATGTTGAAAGTATGGAGAATATGTTGAATGATCCACACTTCTACTGCTGCATCACATACAGCCAAGTAGAAAGGTGTATTGATGAGATATCAACATTAACAGATTTATTAGATAATGGTATGATCACTGAACAACAAAAATTTATTTCATGCTCAACATCCATTGATTCCTAGCATACAAGGTATGCCTAAAGTTCATAAACATCCTTTCCATCCTCCTATGAGACCCATTGTGGCTGGTCGAGGCTGGGCTACAAAACCCATATCGTTATATATAGAGCTTTGTTTTAGACCAATAGTTAACACATACAATTATATTCTAAAGGATACCAAACAATTTCTATTGATGTTGTATGAAAAGATGAGAGATTTGCCTATTGAACAACCATATTGGCTAGTTACATTGGAATCCTAGTAAACAGAAATTGGACATCTAAACAGTGAGGGCACCGAATGCATACGTAGATGTTTGGAAACCAATTCCAACTCCTTTGGACTATCCATAGATATCTTATGCAAGTTGCTGGATATTGTTTTAACAAACAACATTTTTATTTTTAAATCAAAAAATTTACATACAAAAAGATGGCGTAGCTATGGGCACTTCATGTGCCAATAGCTACGCCAATCTTGTAATGGCTGATTGGGAAACGTATAGATTATTTGAACTTGACAGTTTTAAAAAGTTTGTCAAGTTCTACATACGTTTTGTGGATGATCTTTTTTTGGTGTGGACAGCTAGTGAAGAAGAACAAGGGGACTTCCTAGAAGTAAATATGCTGACACCTTATTTGAAATTTACAATGAATGCATCAGTAACTTCAGTTCCCTATCTGGATGTGTTTGTAGAAAGACTCTCCAATGGTTTATTGAACACAGGAGTTTTTAGAAAACCCCGTTATAGGAACTCTTTATTACACAGAGCTAGTATGCATCCTAAGTTTGTTTTCAGAAACATTGTGAGAGGACAAGCTATGAGAGTCTCTTGTCTTAACCCCACAGAAATAGGTTTTCATAGTGAACTAGCTAATCTTAATTCTCATTTAATTGATAGTGCTTATAGCCAAAGGGAGATTAATGAAGGCTTTGAAGGAGTGGTAATACTTAGGAACAATAGGGCTTCTCCTTACTTTATGAGTAGAGTAGAAGAAGAGAATGATGGAAATGATGCATCAGCTGACACATCAGGGTATCATAATGGAACTAAGGTAACCATATATTATACACAGGATGGTCAATGAGATCAGAAATATTTATTCCAAGCATTGGGATGTACTCACTGTTGACCCACTACTACGCAATATAGGAGTTGACCCACTACTACGCAATATAGGAGATGCACTTAAATTCATATATAAAAATCGTATGAATCTTCATAGACTCCTCTGTTACCCTGAAAGAATAAGCAATAAATGATACCACATCTCACCAAGTTGTACTAAACCTTGCAGGAAATGTAATTTTTGTAATATGATAGATAGTACTGCATCTTTTACACATCCTGCGAGTCCAACAATGTTTCATTTTTAATGTTATGGCTACATGTGATACAGAACACATTGTTTATTTAGCCTACTGCATGCTTTGCCCAGCATTTTATGTGGGCAAAACGGACAGAAGACTTAAGGATAGAATTAGGGAACACCAGTATAATATTCACATTAAATCAAATAAAAATATACTTTCGAAGCATGTGTTAGAAACATCAGTACAACATAGGTTTAAGTTTTTAGTTATACAGGCTAACACACCCACAATAAGAATATATATATATATAATAATTATATTATATACACACACACACACACACACACACACACACACACCCTTCAGTTACCATGCTATCTATGCAAGTGGTACTATTAAATATATATAAAGAATTGGTTAATAGAATTTTATTGTTTTGAATGAGTTGGTCTTTTTTATATAGAGTCACAATGGTCAATTATTTTATACTAATTGATTGTATATTATGTAATTATTTCACAGAATATGATGTCATTGCTTTAAAAAAGTATATATAAGGTTTTTAAAGTATGTACAGCGTTTTGGCTGGAAGAAGCCCATGAGGGTGAAAGCGCTTGCCGAATTTTACTATTTGTCCAATAAATTGGAATTTTTATCTATTTGGTGAAGTAAAGATGTTTTTATCTACTTGGTGAAGTGAAGACTGCCTTGTTTCGTATACTTATCATTATGAAGACTAGTTGATGTGGACTATCTGCCTTTTTACACTCCTGTGCCTTGCATTTGTTATATTACGACTTTTTTTTTTTTTTTTTTTTTTTTTTTACAAGAGTGTTTACTTCTGGGTAGCATTTTTTGATATTTTATTTTTATTTATTGTTGGGTCAGTGTTTCAAAACACAGGAAATGGAGAAAAATGATTATCAAATTTGGCTGTTCTCATCTTGCTTGCGTGGAGTGTGGCATGCGCAAACTGGACTAGTGGCCCACCCAGGAAGCAGACAGAGCAAACATGGTGTCAGTAAAAAGGCAAAGGTCAAAAACAAGACATTGTTGCAATTTTTGTGTTCCATTGCACAACTGCATTTAGCAGCATTGCATGGCAGTTAGCAAGGCTCCCAGGCAGCTACAGCCATTGAACACCTGCAGACAGGACTCGACAGCCAACAAATGAAACCGGATGCATTCAATTAATTCCATTGGGCACTGCACAAACCTACTAAGTGGCCTTATACGGCAGCACAGAGACCTGAAGAATGATTAGGAAATTAGAAAATGTCATGTAACTAGTTCTGGCAGCAGGTAAGTGTAAGGTTGGAATACAGATGGTCCTGGATTTTAGTACGGGTTGTGCAACCTATTTTTACTGTTGTGACGGTGGAGTTTATAGTAATGAACTGAAAAATAGGCAGGTGTTATTTCAACATTCTAGTGGCAACTGGTATAAGTTTAGGAGTGCCGTACACATGGTGCTGAACTCTAATACAGGATATTCCATACACGTTTACTGGTGTCAAACTTCTCATTATATTACTCTCACTTACAACACTTTAGATAGTGGAGCTGATATTAAATTATATGCATGAGGGATGAGACACCATTATTGTGTTTTCAGATGTATGACTAAGGGTATACTGTGTACTATATTTCTGCTATCTGGACTTGCATGGGCTTCCCAGATGCATATACAACTGGATCTATATCCAATAACCTTGTCAGGTCTCACATGCATATACAACTGGATCTATATCCAATAACCTTGTCAGGTCACACACATACATGTGTAACAGCTCAAAGTGTTGGAGCAGCACTTCTTCTGTGGCAAAGATGGAAAATAGAAAAACACTGCGGAAGAAAATGTTTGTCCCTTATGGCTAGGTTTGAATACCACAGTGTAAAACACAATTTTCCTCGGTGTATACAGACAAAAACAAATGTGTCAGGTCATTGCAGACATTCACCGGGGGCATACATGTAAACTTAACTCGCCTAATACTTCCTTCCAATTTCCAATATACATTTCTAGGTGACACCAATAGACAGCCCTCAAACTAAGGCCAAGTGTCAGATTAGCCTTCCAATTTCAATTAATTCCCCCATGCTTGGCTCAGCTGCTCTCCACTTTAATGCACAAGTGTGGTTGGTATCATTACTTAGGTTAGGGCACTACAAGTAAACATAACTGGAACTGGCTGAAAACATCTAATTTCCACTGCTCTAGTTTGGCTGGTAGACATGGCTGGCATTAGAAATAAAGGTGCCATGTTTAGGGCACAGAATTTGGGTGTCCAGGAATCCAGGATATTTACTGGACTCCTGGTAAAGCTCCATAGCCAAAGGCTTTTACAGGGGAACTATTCCGGCTTCCAGTACAAGTCTGAGGCATGAAATAGCTTGTTGCATGCTGTATCCCAGTGACTGGAGAGCAGGGTAGGCATTGTTTTAATGACCTACACTAGCATAAAAGGGATACAACTGTTGGATGCATACGTTTGAGACTATGGACATCCCACAACTGTGTAAGTATGACAATAACAGAGTATTTGTAAGACTTGGAAAGTTAAATATAGGCAAGACTAGTATAAATAATGTTCTTCTGTTCTTTTCTGTTCTTTCCACAGCTGCCACTGAACATGAGTTAAATTGGCAGGCTCAGGTTTCTCAGCTGGAAGGACTGAGAGAAGCAAGTGGTATTACACTGTAGTCAGAGGTTGTGGGATGAAATGTCATGATTCACAACTATACAATACTGTTATTTCTTCAAACATGGTTATATTAAATTAAAAACTCTATACCAGTGGTGGAAATGCCCTACTGTAATCTGTAATCCGTATAAATTGGAATGCACAATCTGTAGTATAGTGTGCATCTGTTAGGATGTATACTTAAATGTAATACTTACAATTATACAACTCTTTTTTTTTTTTTTTTTTTTGTATGTCACACATGATGGTACTAATTTTCTATATTTTTTTCTTTCACCTAACTATTATCTCTCTTATTTTCTATTACATGTCATCAAAATGTCTCCATGTCATCCATGTATACCACATCACTACATGCTACACAGCACAGCGAGTTAGGCAAGCCCCAGTGGATCAGCCTGCCCCAGCACTGATGCCCAGAATGTCTGGCAGCACTGCCTCTGCCCTCAAGTATGAAAAAAAAAAATGGGAACTTGTCCCACAAAAAATTGTCCCATACATAGATTACCATTTTGCACATATGTCTTACTGATGCACTTTATTCGCTCCAATTGGCTGACACCTCTCTCTCTGGAGGTAACAGTCCAAATTCAGCTAATATTCTGCACATATTTTTTTTACTGTTGAAGAAATGGATAGCTATGGTTCTTTCCTACCTCCCTCCTGCATATTCTTGTATTGCTTTCCCTTTGTTCTCCGCCCTGCTTGCTCTCCATTTCACCATGTTCCTATTTACCCCATTTTAACACCCATAATCTGGTCAAAAAGTAGAATCACAGACAGCACACATAAGTAGCAGAAAAAGTAATGGAGGTCTTCACTTTTTGACCTTAGTTTGCTCAGAGTTGCCAATTATGACACAGCTTGCACCCTTCTAAACTCACACAGTGTTGCAAAACTTGGGATCATGTGTTGATAGCAATCTACCCTTCAATCACTGTGTGCCCATAATGGTGAGATGGGCATTCTACATTGCACACCTCATAAATAACACCATCACATCCAAGACCATCCAAGATCCCAGCATGGCTCTGCTGTACTCTACCATTACCAGACAACTAATTGACTACGATACTCCCTTCTGTCTGTACCTCACCAGACACCTGCAGCAACTGGAGAAAACACAGGTTTATGTACAGGAGAATCTAGGGCCTCCAAACATGACATACATGGATAGACTGAAAGACCGGTCACTGCACTCAGTATCATGCAGGCTTCTGAGAGGTGACCTATGCCTGGCCTACAGAGCAGTCTCAGACCCTGCCCTACTAGAAATGCTGGACATCTGCAAATCAAATGGGACAAGAATAACTTGCTCCAGGGATCTCAACCTAGCCTGTGACATAAACAGAACATGCTTGGGAGACAAATACATCTCCCAGCAATTTCCACTGCTCTGTACCAGACTCCCACTGCATGTGAAGCAGTGCTCCTCAATTACCCTATTTAAGCTCAACTTTGACAACTGGATGACTGACTGTAAATTCACCTCCAGGGTGGCAACTATGTCTCTCATGGACAGGTCTAGTTGCTGCGGATCACAAAATTGTTCTGCTAACAATGTCCATCTAACTATGCTCAATAATGGTACCCATGTTTTTACACAGCTAGGGTTGTAAATGCCATAGGGCAATTAGGGTAGTAACCTCATATGAGCCTATGAAGTTATGAACCTATGCAGGCCTCCAAACATCTTCTCTCCAACATGCCCTGCTGTAGTCATCCACTATAAGTTGACCTGCAGTCTTGTAAAAGTCAGACTTGTGCTGTGGTGCTTTTGTAAAATATGGAGTTCTGTAGTCTGTGCACTTAGGTAAGTAGGGGGTCTAATTTCACTGCAATCAACTGAGTGTGTGTGTGTGTGTGTGTGTGTGTGTGTGTGTGTGTGTGTGTGTGTGTGCAGCCAGAAGAGCAGAAGTGCGTACCCTACAGTTACCACTCCAATCCCATGGATTGACAGTGTTTTGATACTTGCACGTGCCTACACATCCATTTCATGCAGGCCTCCCAACATCTTCTCTCCAAAATGCCCTGTTGATGTCATCCACTATTACGTTGACCTGCAGTCTTGGAAATGTCAGACTTGTGCCATGGCACTTGCATCAAGTCCTGAAATCTGTAGTCTGTGTACTTGGGTAGGGGCTCTGTTCTCACTACTGTTAACTGTGTGTGTGTGTGTGTGTGTGTGTGTGTGTGTGTGTGTGTGTGTGTGTGTGTGTCCAGAAGTGTGTACCCTACAGTTACCACTACACTCCAATGGGTTGACAGTATTTTGATACTTGCACATACCTACACATCCATTTCATGCAGGCCTCAAAACATCTTCTCTCCAAAATGCCCTGCTAATGCCATTCACTAGAAGTTGAACTGCAGTCTTGTAAAAGCCAAACTTGTGCTGTGGCGCTTATGTAAAATACTGAGTGCTGTAGTCTGTGTACTTAGAAAAGTAGGTGTTCTAGTCTCAATGTGGTCAACTGTGGGGTGTGTGTGTGTGTGCGCACTTGCTTGACATTACAAAGAGCCTTTTACACCATCATGTGGAACACTGTTATTGCCATATTCTCCTCACCAAGCACCACTGATGTCATCAGCTATAAAGTGCTGTCTGAGACGCTCCATGTCAGGCTTCAGCTATGGCACTTGCCTTAAATACAGAGTTCTACAGTCTGTGTACTTGGATAGTTAGGGGTACTAGTCTCACTGTAGTCAACTGGGGGGTGCACTTGCTTGACATTACAGAGATCCTTTTACACCAGCATATGGGACACTGTTATTGCCATATTCTCCTTACCAGACACTGCTGATGTCATCAGCTATATCTGATTTGTGGATGTACACTATTCCCACTAGGGCTGGGTCAGAGACTGGCCCAGAGGCCAGGCAGAAGTCACCTCATCCTATACAATACAGGATTACAGTGACATGGATTTCAGGTCACTCCACATACAGCACGGCATGGTTTGTATGCACTGCATTTTCTTGGTAAGTAAACCACGTGGTCTCTCCAGCTGCTGCATGTATCTGGTGAAGTACATGTAAAAGAAAGCGTTATCCTCTCTATATTAGTGTTCTGATGAGGGTTCAGTGCATTGCTGTAATATAATCCTGAGATCGGAATATGACACTGTGACTAATGATGTGCACAACATAGGCTTGCCATACCATTGTGGACACTTGGTGGTCGAATTTCAGGATTGCTATGTAGTGTGTTCCCAGTGCTTGCATCATGGGTTTCAGCATAGCAGGACTGTTGACGATGCTGTAATTAGCAGGGAATTCCATTTTGCAGAAAACAAAATAGACATGTTTGCATTTGTAGACCGTGTGGCTTTGACACCAATCATTTGTCTGCGTTAGCCCCTCCTGTAGTAGGTTATCATCATAGGTGGACTCTACGATTGCACCCAGTATGCAAGAATCAGAAAATGCGGCAAGCCAAATACTGTATACTTTAGCCTGAACTGTTGAGAAATAGATTCCAAACACAGATCCCTGGGGTACACCAATGGTGACCGCTCTACTGGTAAAGGTTGATTCACCAACTTTCAGAGTATGTGCTCTCTGTTACCCTTCTAGTGACATGAGATTTAAATCCTCATATGAGAGCGCCTCAATTATCCCTGCATGGGGGATTGTGTTCAAACCCTAGGTAAGTTGCAGATAACCAGTATGCACAGTCTTACCTTCATCCAGTCCTATCACACTAGATCAATGGGCTGTGACAGTATCACAGATTGCCTATCATGTGACTCAGACAGCTTCCTGACACAGTTCAGTATACACTTCTACAGGAACGTAGTTTTGTGTAGAGGATGTGTTGAAGGGTGTTTTTGACATGCATCCATGTAAGTTGGGGGGGGGGCACCTGATGCATGCATGTATAGACACATCCAGACTCTTCTCATCTGTGAGGCAGACCAACATATCATCATGGACCTTTTCTAAATGGATACTAGTAATACCCAGGCTGTGTGCAACGGACCTGTGTGTGATTTTTTAATGATACATCATGTCTGTTACATCAGTCAGATGTCTTCAAAGAGGTCATCAAGGGCATGCATGATGATAACATTATCAGCTTTTTGAACTTGACAAGTCCAAGGCATTTGACAAATCCACACGAAGGTATTCACTGATAGGTGTTGCCATATACACCTATATCACCAAGTGAGTAGACCTCACCAAGTGAGTAGACCAGTGTATCACATACATGGCATCTAAATATGTCAACATGTTAAGTGACCTATATCTTAGGTCTAGTGATCAGGTCTGTACATCAGGACCGTCTACCAAGCCCTTTCCTGTCCATTATTTAAGTGATGCCCATCGCAGAGGACATATACTTCCTGTGTCCAAACAGCTTCCTTAAGGACTACAGATTGTGGGCAATTATGGACTCCCAACTGTGATATTAGTATAATACAGATGATATCAACACACACCAAAGATTGCTGCTACAGCCATGACAATACCTGCAATGGCAAAACAACATGGGGAATTTGTTACATCAGGAAAACAAACACACAACCTAAGTATAATGTAGACATCACACCCTATAATCAGACCAATAGGTATGTGAACTGTGTCCTGGGGTAGATGGCAAGTGAAACATCCACCAGCATGTGGTCACAGTGTTGACTATTCCCTTGTACACAATACAACTACTGAGTGTTTGAAGGACATCCATATCAGAGGCCATAATACCTCCATAGTTTTCCATACACCAATAACTTGAGTGCAATGCACCCTTCTTCATGTACCTCTCTACACATCTTCCAGTGATGTGCAACTGAAGTGTAACATCTTTGTCACAGTGAGCTGTCACACATCTTATTAGCCATACCTACATATTCGTTTTGCGTCAAAAACATTACTCTGATGGTGCAGAACCCCCATCAAGTTGTTACACCAGATGCATGCATGCTTCCTGTTCTGGTGATGCACACAGTACATACATAGCTGTTTGACAACAGTAATGGCATGGGCAACATTCATGACAGTGCAGATTGTGCCATATATATGCCATGCACACCAGTCAGCTAGCGTGTATTGATCATAATGTCACATATAGGTATAGCAGTGTCTCTCCTAAAACTTCCAGCAGATGTTAGTGCCAGGACAGTGTGCGTGATTACCCTCAGTGTGGACATACAAGTGTGCTTGTACAGAATCATCTCTGATCACTCTAAACCACATATGTTACGTCACAGACATGGGAATACTGGTGGTATTATTCTGATATAGTCCATGATTGTGCTCGCTTCTTTTGATGTTGTTCATGAACTTTTACCTGCATACCACTTGGGGGAGACCTCTGCCGAGATTACACTCTTATTCAGACAAATCAGTTTGCACAGCTTCACAATATACACTCTACCTCAATTGTATGCAACATCTCTGATAGATGTCCTCTGCATTATTCTTCATGCAAGGATACTTCTCAAGCAGACATCATCCCCATTGTTATATTACCTTGGGTGACAGTCACATAATACACACTTTCACTGCGCAGACCAATATGTGATTTGGTATTGCTGCTACAGCCATCTTCCATTGACATGCCCTCATCTGCTGTACATTAGATGGTTTCACCTATCCTCTTTCCCAGTGTTCATTCCTACAGTTCATCTGTGTTCCCTTATTCAATACACACACTTCCCCCGAGTGTTTATTTTACATGGTAGTCCATGTACCCTTACAGATCACTTACACAACTTCAGTACAGAATGCCAGGAATGGGATTTCACAATACTCTGCACTGTAGATACACTCTCCTGTACCACATGTTTGGACCATATAATTAACAATCATACCTCTCAACTGTCCAGATTATTTGTTTTAAATATATTTAGATATGTTCCTTATAAAATTTGTGGCTTTCTGCCATATCACTAGAATGATCTCAGGAATGGTGTGACTCAGTAATTCCATAAATATGTGTTTCAGACTTCAAATCCTTTAAAAAATGCATCTTGTTATTCTAGCACATTTCAAAAGGTCAAATATGTCCCTATTTGTAGGTTATTGTCTCCCCATTATGTTGGTTTTGTCCAGATGTCTTGCACTAAGAGATCGAGAGTTATCTATCAAGCCCTGGTGATCATTGTGGCATCCCGTGTAAAACCACAGACCCTCAGTGCTATGACTTAAGATTGCTATCTATGTTCGCTTACATGGTTTCCTGGCCAACAACACTGTTGACAGTCACAAAACCTCGCTTATTATGTTTAAATGCAGTGCGCAGCATGAATATGCAATGAGCTCTGCTGCTCACCACTCATTAACATACACATGTAAACTCAATGTGTAGGCTTCACATGAAGCCTACACAGCATTTACTGAATCACTGGGTACATTTATACAAGAGTGACTAGGAAGAAACTGACTGTACATTTTGTTTACCTCCTCCCACCATTCTTGTTTGATAAAAGTTCTCCCTCGTGACAAATATTTAGTCTCAGCATGCTTCGTGGCAACCAGGAGATATTTTAAGTCCACTCTGATATTACAAGCAGACTACAATAATATGGCTATTTACAAACATTAGTAGCTACTACCTTAGTATCCTGAATAAAAAGTTCTATATAAAGTTCATACACAGTGTTTGCAAGACGCAGTCCACAGTCAGATGAACCGTAACACACTTTGTAACTGACTAGGTACCTCATATATAAAAAAGATGGATAAAGTTTTACAGAAACATTGACCAGTTTTGTTTTCAAAGCAAAGGTCAACTGTTTCTTATAGGAACACCAAGAGAATATTTGATATAGAACTTGTCAGTTATAGCCTGACAGCCTGTTCTGATTGTTCTATTTGTCCTTATACAGAGCACAAACATATTAATTAATGACAGCAGTTTCATTTTGAAGGATGCACTTAATTGTAGTACAGCGGGAGCAATCTGATTAAACTAGGTTTCTGAAAGCTTAGTGCAAAAATCTGTTTTGGTGAAACTCAGTTGCAAATACATTTGTTTTCTGCAAAATGAATAATCTTGCTGGTGTTGTCACCTAGCTTCAAACACCAAGCTGAGAAATAGGAGAAAACAGGAAGTCTTTGCAGCAGAGTTTCACTAAGACATATTTTCATTCAAACACGTTTCACCAAGTAATGTTGAAATGCTGTTGTCTACTTGTTAATATGCTCTTATCACCTAAATTTTATATAGGTGGGTCTATGCAGAAATGCCTTTATTAGAATGTGAGAAATATGTCAAAAGTCCATGTCTACAAATCTGGATGTTTAGCACTTGAAATATTCTCAGTCAGCAGTGGAAGTTTTTCTACTAAGTAAATAAACTTCATTTAATATTGAATTACAAAAAAAAATAAAAAAAATTAATAAACTAAACATGATACTCTGCAACTAAATGTGTGATAACCATGTGCGGAGTATGCCAGTGACTTTTGTATTTTACCGGTGACAGCTCGTGTGAAACTTGTAATTGTCTTTCCATAAAACGTAGTAAATTGTGAACTGTAGAAAATCTGTACAAAGCTGAATTAAATGTAATTATTTTGAGAAAGCCAAAATGAGATGTAAGGGATCTTGTTTCCAGTAAATCTTGTAGCACATAATCTGTATACAATGTAGTAATAATAATAATAATAATAATAATAATAATAATAATAATAATAATAATAATAATAGACTTAAGAACGTTGTTCTAGAAAATATGTATATGGTTTTGGATACTGAAATTGTTCGTTACATAAGAGCAGATTTTTTTTTCAAGAGTTAATTTACTGAAGAGAGAGAGAGAGAGATAAAGCCCTTATTTTGCCTCAGATGACCTATGTTTGACTAGTGACACAGGTACTGGAAGGTCCAGCCAGGGAAGGATAGAGAAACCACATATTTCATAGATCTTTATGTGTCATTTTGGCTATCTAAAAAAATCCATCCATACACCCACAACCCCTTTTTTGCATATGGGGTCAGGGGGTCACTTCAACGGTGACAATCTATTAGATTGAATTCAGCTTAGTATAGATTTTCTACATTTCACATTTACATAGGGTGAAACACTCCACAGCCCAATATTCTGGTCATAGGAAACTCCATTGTGGGACACAATGATGTCCCTCTTACCAGGATGGGTAAGGGGAAGGTTGCAGTTAGTTGCCTGTCAAGGGCAAGAATTTGCCAGATCATGCATCACTCAGGTTACTCACCCCTAAGTACTAGTATGACTCTGTCATAGTCATTTTATAGATTTACCTCTTTGGACTATATGAAGAGCAACAGGACTTGCTTTCAGAACACGTGTTAGACGGGTATAAGTCTAGTATTGAGCAGCATTCAACCATCCCCAATGATGATGCCACAATACCAGCAAAGAATTACTAACTTTGGCAAATGGTTTAGTTACTGGTGTCATTCCAAAGGGGTGCAGTACTGGTCAGTCTGGAAGAATGTGGCTGACAGGTAATACTGCTTGGACAGAGATGGTCTTCACCTGTCACCTCTAGCCTTTCAGATATTGGCCAAAACATTATCCACCCCTGTAGTGCCTTTTTAGGCACTGCCAAACAGACAAATCTTCTAACATAACAAAAGCTACTCAGGATAAACTAAAGGTATTAGTGCTCAATGCTAGGAGTCTCAACAAGAAATCTTACTCCCTAAAAGCTCTCCTCACTCTAGAGAATGCCGACATCCGTGCAGTTACTGAAACATGGTTCAAAGCCATGAAAATCTATCTAGCAGTGCATGGTTATAATGCCTTTCATACATTCCAACCACCCGCTGAACATGAAAGAGCAAAAGGCAGAGTTTTATCTATCCAACATAAAAGATAAGCACACGTCAAGGCTGGTCAAGCAATGCGACATGCTTGAACTACTCCATGTCCCTCTAACCATGGAAAAAAATCCATTACCACATTCATGGAAAAAATCCATTACCACATTCTTGCTAGCTACAGGTCCCCACCATGAACCAGGAAACCCATACATCATACCTGAAGTTACTAGACTCAACTCACCATCTAGCCCAAAACCATACTCCTGAGTAATTTTAACTGCTTCTCCATTAATTGTGAGGCATATACTACCACTAACATGTAGGCCCAAAGGTTTCTTGATTTTGTAAATTCAAATGCCCTGGAGCAGCTAGTCTGCATGTCCACTAGGGCAACTAATATCCTAGATCTGGTACCACAAATATGGGAGAGTGCTGCATGCCCCCCACAGTGTGATGTCCTCAGTGGTAAGATCAGATAAAGTGTTCTCCCTTGAAATAAAGGTAAAACTAGTCCTCCCACCTTACCCCCAAAACTAAGAACTTCTCCAAGGTAAATTACCGTATTTTAAGGGATAGTATAGCTAGTTTCCAAGCTCCCTCAAATCCAGAAAACACAGAAAACTATGTAGAGATGTACATAAAAAAACCTCTACAACTGTATAAACAACTGCATAGAAATAACTGCACAGGACTGAAACAAACTCAGTTCAAACCGCAAAAACAAGCCACCCTGGTAGACCCCCTGGTATTAATAGGTTGTACAACAAAAGAAAGAAAGAAAATCTTGTCGAGAAGTAAGAAGGAATGTGCACAGAGAAAAAAAGTGAATCAGGGAACTAGTCAAATCTCTGAAGACAGACTTTGAGGTAAACACAGTCTCTAAAACTAAGAATAAACCATACAGCATTTTTCAGTTAGGTCTGTAATCTTAAGGGCAGCACCCAACAATGTGCAGAATTAGTTGCAGAAGATGTAGCAAATCTGCTGGTTGACAAATTCAGCTCAAATTGTTTTTCCTCAAGAAACCCCACCACCAAAGAACAGGTTGCCACTGTGTTCTCTAAAGTTAAAAACATGGCTTCAGTGGGGCCTGGCGATATATCAGGTTTCCTCTTAACAGCTGAAATCAGGACTTATCAAGTCCATTAGGATTTCTATTTAACCACAGCTGCTGGACTGGCTTTGCCCTGATAGAGTGGAGGACATCAACAGTCATCTCTCTGTATAAAGAGGTACTATCTACTGGCAAGGGAAATTACAGACCCCTAAATTTGACCAGATTTATATGCAAGGCCATGGATAGAATAATCATAGACCTGATAAACAGTGACATAGGAAACCTCCAAACACAGGACCCATCCCGATTCAGCTTTGTCAAGGGCAGGGCATGCATACTGAATCTGGTGGATTTCTTTGAGAAAATCAATAAGGCTATGGATGATAAAAAAATAAAAACAGTCCATAAAAAAACTCTACAACTGTATAAACAACTGCATAGAAATAACTGCACCGGACTGAAACAAACTCAGTTCAAACCGCAAAAAACAAGCCACCCTGGTATTAATAGGTTGTATAACAAAAGAAAGAAAATCTTGTCGAGAAGTACCTTGACATGGCTAAGGCATTTGGCAAAATTCCCCACTCCGGTATTATAAATAAACTTACAATGCTGGGCATAAATCCCTGTGCCATCAGATGGAGAGCCAATTGGCTCACAGACAGGACACGTGGTTAAAGTGGGTGAATCAAGATACAGCAAGAGAACAGTTACTAGTGTTGTGTGCAGGGCTCAGTTCTGGTACCACTCCTGTTCAGAATATACTTCTCTGAATTCAGGGATAATGCAGAAGACCTCTGGATGATAAAGTTTGCGGAGGACTACAAGCTGGTGGCAATCAATGAATCCCCCATGGATGCACATTCTTCAGGAGGGTCTAGATTAGACAAATGATTGGTGCCTGAACAATGGCCTTAAATGAAATGTTAAAAAAAATGTATTATTGTACCCTTTGAGAAGTGAAATACCCCTGCAAATTATAACATCAGTAGTACACCCCTAAGAGTAGACTCAGAGGTAGGCGATCTAGGTACACACAGATAGGTAGACAGTAGCATGAACT
This sequence comes from Protopterus annectens, assembly GCF_019279795.1. NCBI lineage: Eukaryota > Metazoa > Chordata > Ceratodontiformes > Protopteridae > Protopterus > Protopterus annectens. The sequence goes on from NC_056745.1 coordinate 759,217,806, forward strand.
TTGACGGACGTGTCCACAGCGCTGTAGAAGTCCTTCTATGTGGCAGAACTTATATGTAAAGGTATGGCATCCAGATCCAAGGAAATTATAGTTCCGCTGTACTCAGCCCTCATTAGACCAATAATCAAGTAAAATGCACCATCTGGCATGTACTTGAGTGTGCACTTACAGCAGCTGGAGTGACCTCAGAGGTTCAACACAAAGAAAATACAGGGTGTAAACATATCTTAAGTGACTAGACTAAAAGCCCTATCCCTTTACCCAGTCTCCTACTGACTACTAAGGGGTGACCTATGACTGAAGTACAAGGCACTCACAAATTCAGCCCTGATGGAGCTGCTACACATCTGCAAGTCAAACAGCATGAGGGTCAAATGATCTAGGAATCTAAATTTAGTCAGCAACTCAAACAAAACATGCTGGGGAGAAAGATGTGCGTCTCAGAGACTGACCCTTCTTTGGAACGGGCTAGTAGAACCATTCCCTGGTCCTCTTCAAATGTAATTTCACTCAAAGGATGGGGAAATCGCAAATTCAAACCTGGGGTGGTGCCCATGTCTCTTATGGGTAACCTGTAAGATGCTCTATGCATACGCACAAATCCATGCCATCCTCTTAAAAAATGGCTAGGCTTGTAAGGGCTCTTAAACTGTTAGCCTAGTAATCTCCTATGAACCTGTAAGTGGTCAATGTTGGCTCTCTCATCCTGATGAGAGGAAGACAACCTAGGATGATTGTAATTACAGAGTTAAGACCTTGGTGAGCTATGTGCTGCAGGGGATATACTGATTGATCAGGAGGTTGTGCATGACCTGAAGCACATATGCAACTTCTGAAGGTAGCAATTACACACATTCCCCAGCCACAGTACGATGCTGCATTTGCATCCTTCATCTTCTCAGTGGCCCTAGACATGGGTGAACCTGGGGAAGGTTAAGGCAGGTCAAGAAGACCCAGAAAATGAGGTGAAGAGCTGAAGGAATTGGTGACAGGTGGTGGACTGAAGTGAAGAGTTAAACAAAAAGTTACTTTGTTTGGATTAAAGCTTCTCTCACACTATGCCCAGAATTAAGTGACGATAGAAACAGAAAACTTTACATTCGAATTCTAAAGTAAACAGGAAATACAGAAGCTGGGTAAACAGGAAATACAGAAGCTGAAACATTTTTTTAAGTTGAAAGAAAACTGTTAGCACCAGTACTTGGGCTTTGAAACCTTCTTGATTGTATAAGAGCTTGTATCTGGAATTTAGTGCCTGTGAATTTTCTTCATCTGCTAAATGCTTTTAACTATAGAATGCATTAAACCTTCAGATAGTACTAGTAATTCAGGATCAATACAGCCAAAAGTCTATCGGAATCTTTTCTTTTATACATCTTTTCTGCAAGTATTTGTTGTATACGCAGCTTTACAAATACTGTTGCTTACTCCTATTTGAATAATTTTGTTATTCCATTTCAAAAGACTATCTGTGGATTTACTTATTAGTAAGAGGTACATAAACAGATTTAGTGACTTATTAAATATCAGCATATTGCTTTGGTGGTGCTGCGGTAGCGTTGTCGCCTCACAGTTAGAGTTAGAAGTTGCTCGTTCGATTCCCAGAGCATCTGTGTGGCGACATGCGTGAATGGGCGTTCCTTCATTGAAGGTTGTGCGTTAGGCCCAGCAAGCCAGCACATAAAACTAATCATTAGCGGACCGGAGTTCCGTTGTGGCGACCCCTAACCGGGAAAAGCCGAAAGACACAAACTTCTTTGATGACCTTGTTATATCCACTTTCCAGTTCGCATTCACATGACCCATTCTCCTCATTCAATTTTCATTTGTTATGCTGCGTTGATCATATCTATTAGAAAGTGGGCTCATCTTTCTCCGTCATCCACTTTGCTCATCACATAAATCCGGAACCTTGAAACGCCTGCACCCTACCCTACCCATGATTTTCTTTGTGCCACCTGTTAGTTACAACGGCACTATCAATTTTAAGTAGCCTCCAATCCAGGCTGTGGGCATTGGCTTCCATACTTATTTGAAATTTCAGTTTTTTGCCTTACCTGATTACATGTTATCTTGGTCTTTTTTCCCCCCTGCAACTGACTTTTTTTAAAAGAACTTATATCACTATTTTCTGTGTCACCCTGATTGATTGGGCTTTTCTGTGAACCACACACACACTTCATCTGGTATAAAAGATTGCTAATATAGCATTCCACTTTTACCTTTAGCATCTATGTTCTCCCTCCAAAACAATGTATTGCCATTTCTGAAAGGTAGGTTTTGTCTTGGTTAATTTAATTGTTTTAAAAATACAAAAAAACATATGTAGCTGCAGCCTATACCATTGGAACTACAGAAATTGCAAGTAAAACAAAGAAAAATTCTGAAATTAATCTGAAATTGAAAATTCAACAGGAATTCACTGAAACATTAATTTTCAAATTGCCTTTCATCAACAGGAACCTGATCATGTCTATGCTTAAAACAAAATACATAAAAAAAAAAAAATTAACCTGATTCTCCACCACACAATAAAAGTGCTTCATACAGAGACAGAACTACAGTAGATAGTCAATTATCTGATCACGGTCTTCCAAAGGTTTTGTGTAGGAAAAATCATAAACTCTGAATATGTAACATTATATGTATTCGCTTGTGAATGTTTCTTGTTGTAGCCTGCTCATGTGAATAAAAATATTCTTTATTGTCCAGTGGAATCAATGAATGGTTGAAAAGTATATTCCCCATGTGCAGAAAAAAAACCAAGATTTTATTAGTTTTTTAGCCGGTTCAATGTATGTTTGATTATCCGAACAATTTGATTATCTGAATTAACCTGTCCCAATTAGTCCAGATAATAGACTCTCTACTGTATAGACTCCATTAGGTCTAAACTGGATTTGCTTCACAGGCGCTGTTAGTCAAAAATATTTACTTATTTGACATTTGTTAACCGGGTTGGTCCAACTGAGCCAGGGGCCCATTTTCAGTGGAGACCCAAGGAGAAAAGCTCCAAACAATACACAGTCATGCAAAAGACACAATAACAATGATCAAATGTGCAAACACAAACTATAAGAAGCAGTTCATAAAACAGCAGTTCATAAAACAGTAAATCAATAATCCAATGAAAATGCCATTACAAAAGTATACAATGTATAGGAGGTACTCAGCAGTTAAAGAGACACAGCATTGCAATGATTCCATTTTTTTGGATACAAGAGGGCAGAAACAATGAAATTACATGTCAGACAGAAAATGGAAAAAAAAAAAAAAAAAGAAAGAAAGAGGAGAAAGTTCTAGTAGAGCAGAGGAGGAGGAGTCCAAAAGAGGATGGAGAGATGAAAAAAATGTCATGTGGGGGCATGGCATGGGCAGGACCAAGTCTTTTGTAGGTAGTGCTTTAATTCTCTTTTTAAATTGGTGTTTTTATTTCTTATATTGAGGGGGAATGTGTTCCAGACATAAGCTACTGAGCACTTATAAAGGGACCTTCCAATGTTCCTTTTAGGTTTGTAAAGTAAACATGGTAAGAGGAGTGACTGAGCCAGAGAAAGTTTGGAGGTAGGTGTAAGGAATTTTTGATGTCTGTAAAGTAGTTGGGGTTTTTGGTATTTTTTTCTATACATTGTTGGATGTGTAGGTCAGATTTTAGTATGCCATTGATTATGGAGCCAAGTAGTTTGGTATGAGGTTCAGTTTTAATTATGGTATTATTGAGGGAGGTGATGGCAAAGGAGGATCTGTGTTGTGCCAGTGTTCTAGGAAAGAAGAGAAGTTTTGTTTTATTAGGATTTAGTACTTGCCGATTGTCTGAGAGCCATGTTTTGACAGACGAGAAGGTGTCATGAGTGAGTGCTAAGAGATTAAGAATACTATGAGCAGTGGTGATGTGTGGAATCATTGGCATATTGCAATAGTGTTGAGAGCTTACAAGCAGAACGCAGTTTGTTAGTGAAAATATTGAACAAGAGGGGGCCCCACGAATGATCCTTGAGGAACCCCAGTGTTGACTGGAAGAAAGGGGGAGAAGGAAAGTCTGTCAATGAACAGACTGTTGCCTATTGGAGAGGTTGCTGGAGAAGGGTCTCCATTACTTCACTGAAAAGGCTAAACATCGAATGCCTTTTCATTGACCCCTAAACATCGAACTGCCATTTATGCAAAAGGCCAATTCAGCAGTTTTTTTCCTAGGGAAAAAAAAAAAAAAAAAAAAATCACTTAGCCAACCAGAAATGACACACCACTTCAAACATTTCAAAGGAGGGGCCTTCACCCCCACACCCCCCAATGTTGGGGGCTGCCCCCCCCCACACCATCTCTATCTAAATACGCCAACTCTGAGATCGCACTATAGTGGGGATAGGGCAAATTCATGATGGCCAAGTGATTTTTTTCCCCTAGGAGAAAATCACTGAATTGGCCATTCATACAAATGGCAATTTGATGTTTAGCCTTTTCGATGAGGTAATATAGACCCACTGGAGAACCAGTTTATGGAACAGCTAGAGAGATGGAGTTCTGAGAGTTTAGTTAGAAGTTTAAAATAAGAGACAGTATGAAAGGCCTTAGAGAGAGATTAAGGAATAAGCAGGAGAGCCTTAGAGAGAGATCAAGGAACAAGCAGGAGATCAGCATGTTGTTACAGGCCTCATCTACTGTTTGGGTGAAAAAAAGTAGTGCAGCAAATGTACTGTGGTGTGGCCTGAATCCATGTTGGGTGAAGTTAGCAGGTTATCGTCAAGCAGGTGTTTGAGTAACTGGGTATGTATGCACTTTGGAGATAAGGGACAGGATGGCAATGGGCTTGTAATTAGAAGGGTCAGTAGAGTTTCCGCCTTTATGCAGTGGGATTGTAAAGAAGGATTTCCATATGTCAGTGACACAGGCTTCTGTAATTGATCTATTTATGAGTACAGAGACAGGGTAGACAATTGATTCTACAGCAATTTTAAGAAAGTAGGAAGGTAAATTTATCAGCAGAGGGGGAGCAAGGTTTGAGTTTGGACAAGAGAGATTGGATATAGGTGGTGGGAACTGGTTTAACTGAGAAGCTATTGGAAGGGATTGAAGGCGTAAAGAATGTGTTGTTTTGAGTTAGTTTTTGGATTGATTCCGTGAAACAATTGTTTAGGAGAGTGGCTGTTTCAGTAGTTGTATTATGTAGGAAGGGATTGGAGTGGTAGGGTGGTCAGGATAAAGAAGATTATTAATGGTTGTCCAGAATTTGGATTATTCTGTGGGATAGATTGGGTGGAGCAGAAGAATTTTTTTATCATTGCTAATTAGTTTTTTTGAAAGGTTTCTAAGCTCTTTGTAATTTTGAAGTAGGGGAGGAGATTTGTTTTTGACCCAGACTTTCCAGACACAGTCTTTTGTGCATAATGGACCGGGTATGTTTGGTGAGCCAAGGGGCAAAGACAGATTTTATACTGATTTTTCGGGTAGGTGCTAGTGAATTAAGTAGGTCTAGAAATATCCAATTAAAGGATTTAACTGCCTCATTGAGAGGGAGTTGATGAAGGACCAGTTTATGCTGGATAATTTAGAATTAAAAGTATCTGAATTAAAGTTGGTGAGTTTACGACATTCTCTATAAACATGGTCTTTAGGTGGTTACTAGGAGAATCTCTGGATATAGGTAGGAAAATGATTTTGTAAGTGTCCCAGAGTTATGATAAATGTTTGGATCTGAAGTGAGGATCCAGTCTAGGATGAGTCCACTAATGGAGTTTTTGTTAGTGCAAGAAGGGGAGGAGGATGAGTTGGTGGAAGCCGTGAAGATTGATCTAAGATTTGGAGATATAGTTGTGAGATTTGTCCACTTTATGTTTATGTCACCAAGGATGATGGTTTCGTAAGGTACATATTGAGCACTCCATGAGAGAATATTCTCAAGTATAGGAATATTGTTCCTTGGAGGGATATAGACAGAGGCCATGGCAAATTATTTGTGTGAGTTTAGGTGACCGTTTACAATAAGAATTTCACCAGGCTCAAAGCTAGGCATAGAAATGGAGAGAGGGGAGAGATGGATGGCAAAACCTCTACACCTCTTTTTGACTGTCAGGAGTGAAAGACGTTATAACCTGGAGGTAAGATTTCAGTGATATGGGGTTTTAACCAGGTTTCTGGCAGGGTTAAGATATGGGAGGAAGTGTTAGCAATCCAGGAGTGCAGTTTTGTGATTTTATTTATGAGGCTTTGAATATTTAAAGTTTTAGGAGAAGGAGGGGTGGTGGGGTGAGACAGAGGGGAGAAATGTGAGGTGTGTGGTTGTGAGAGGAAGTGGCAGGTGGATTGGGATTGTGAAGGATGTCCCCGTCTAGGAGAAGTATATCCAGGAAAGTAATATGTGTGAAGAGGTCTATGTTAGCAGACCTTCTTCACTTCAGAGTAGAGGAGAGAGAGGTATTTAGAAAGCTGGTAATCTTGAAGAGGTGTGAAGGCGAGAAGTGAAAGAGAGACTGGGAGATTACCAGCACCATCCTTCACTCACAGCTAATGTGACTGATGGACAGAGTGGGTGGTGGTGTTTTGATAAGAGTGCAATGTGGTAAGAGGCTGATAGAGAAAGGAAAAAAAAAAGAAGAGATGTAAAAAGATATGCATTCATCATGAGAGATAAGCAGTGACTGAGATAGGAGTAACACTAAGTATCAATAAGGATAGTGACTGAGATAGGAGTAACACTAAGTATCAATAAGGATAGTGAGGAGCAGGGGTGCTACCTATATGTAGTAGGACTACAGGGGTAGAGGTAGGAAGGTACAGGGAGGGGGGAGGAGTTATCTAGTGAAACTAGGAGGGAGGATAAGTAGAGACAATGTTAATTGCTGGAGAAAGCTGATTTAGTGTGTTCTGAAGAGGTGTGGTGTACAGAGTATACATGTAAGGAAAGCGGGAATGGGGGTGGGGGGGACCCGTGTGAGTCCGAGCGGAGCAGGATAAGCAGACTTCAAGAGTCAGCAGGATTTGCCAAAAAAAAAAACCCCCATCAGTAAGCTCTTTGGTTTATTATTATGTAACAAAACTAGTGAAAGATAGCTTGTGGAGAGGAGCTAATGGGGGTGGCTACAAATTCATGTTCTAGTACGATGTACAAGTTGCACAATTAGAGTAAAATGGAAAACTATTAGAGGGATCAACAGTGAGGGGGAGAGTGCAGAGACTGGTGGAGGAATAAGAATGAGAAGGCAGGATAGAGAAGGGAGCAGAAAACAAACTAGTACAGAAGAAAAGTAAAGAGGCAAGATAGAGATGTGAGCAACTGGGAATCTATAGGTGATGTTAGCAGGTATCAGTGTGTAATGCTGAGAGAAGCAGAATGAAAATTTAGAGGGTAGGGTGAGGGTTTAGAACCTCGGTGGTTTGTAGAAGTTGGGGCTTACATGAACCTGTACTGTAAGGATATGAATGAAATAAAATATATAAAAACATACATTAAATGTGATTCAGTAGAGAGGATGCCCATTCTTTTTTACTCTGTTGGGGAAGGAGTTCGCAGAGGCAGTCAGTGTATCTGCATTCACTATTCCAATTGTTTGTGGGAGGGAGTTAGTGAAGGAATTCATTTCCTAAAGTAGGCAAAAAAAAAAAAAAAACGAGAGGAGTAAGAAATAATGAGTTATAAAGGAGTCAACAGATGCCTAGTTATGAAGCAATACAGCTCCAAAACACGAGATAAAGGAAAAAAAGGAAGGAATGAAAGCTAAATGCATGCTACTATATCAGCTAACTTTACAAGCAACTTGTTTTTTTGTCAGCTACTTTGTATAGGCTGGACCATCAGAGTAGGCATTACAAAGCCCATGAAAATGAGGTACAATGAGCACTCTGTTAATATACAGACATATTACAAAGGAGTGCAGCAAAAGCTGAAGGGGTGTTCAAACAAAAAACACACTACAACTGACTAAATATACACCCTGTAACTAATTAGCAAATTAGGCAACAATCTAGGAGCTAAACTGAAGTATGCTTTCATGTGCCAGTTGGAAAACTGAGCAACATAGACTCCTTAAGTACGAAACATAATGCAAGAGCAAGTATGGGAAATTTACACAACACTAATAGCAGTTTATTTTGTAATACATAGACAAAATCATTCAGAGAGCAGCATGTAAGATCAGTAGTATGTACTAGCTGAAAGAGTGCCATATAAGGAGAAAATACAGCTGCCAGATAATTTTATCTTTTACTGCCAACGTTATATCATGCAACGGTTTTACACATTATCTGTGACATCTTACTGCATATTTCCGTAAAGTAACTTATAAATATGTGAAACATTTACTCGGAACATGTTGTATAGTGTTTAAAAAACACATTCATCTTGTTTCAAGAAAGGCTGTCCTATGAAACCATAAAAAGTGCATCATTACAGAAGAGACAATCTCAGAATACCAATAAAACTGTTCCCATTAATTTTTCTTCACTGTGGGAAACACTAGAATAGATTGAAACTTTTTCAGGATTTCCTTAAAATGTGAAGGATTTGATTTTTGTTTCAGCTAGATGAGACCATTTCCAGATTTCACTTTTCTAACAAAGTACTCAAGTAGAACATTAGCGATTTGGCTCATCTGATACAGGACCTCTCTTCAGTGGCAGCTATAGTTAGTAAACACAGTGGGTGGGATTCATAATGCCAGTTGCTGAAAATCCTTTATGTCAATTTGTGCTATAAAATATTATTGCCCGTCACAGATTGTGATCGAGAAATTGCATTAAGTTCTATATACCGGTTTGTATTATAATAATATTGGTGGTGGGACATTTATCTTACATAAAACAGTGTAGAGTAATGGAATACAGATTTACATTCTGATGTGGTGTACATCTCTGTGTTCGTGATTCTTGTCTGGTAGGCCTGCTAAGAACTGGAGCCACTATATATATATTATATATATATATATATATATATATATATATATATATATATATATATATATATATATACATATACACACACACACACATACACACACATACACACACACACACACACACACACACACACACACACACACACACACACACAAGGTGAATGGGATCAGTTATGATTGGGGGCCTCCGCTGTCCCTCACCATGTGCAGTATAAATGACATCAATACATTGTGGCATCTGAAGGGGTTATGGAAGAGAAGGGGGGGGCTGCTGTAACTGTGGGTGTCGCTTTGTGTCTGGTACCCCACTAATAAAATCAGAAATCGGTATGATGCTCCGATAACATTCTATGGTGCAACAAATTGTAGTGTCAGCAAACTTTACTAGACTTAAAAAGTCGCTCATCAAACCATAACCCTATTTATATATGCATATATATATATATATATATATATATATATATATATATATATGTATATATATGTATATATATATACACACACACACACACACACACACACACACACATACTTAAACAATTCAGTAAAATGTCACTTTCTTCCCTTAAGTTAAAAAAATAGTGCTTTAAATGTACTTTTGTGATTTCTGCAGATAAGGAAGATGTAATGGTTTACCACTTCAAATTAATTATTTGCTAATGAATAGCAATGCTTTTAAATCAGTAAAATAAGAAGGGAAAGCAAAAAAATCCATCTCCTCAAGGTCATAGCCCAAACAAATGATCACCAACAATATTTTTTCCAGCAACAGTCAAAATCAACTTATTCAAAGTTAAAATAATTCACTAACTACCCACTACAACAATGCCAGTAGGAGGAAGAATGCCTTTAACGTTGACAGCTAAACACTAAAGTCTTGACATTAGCTTCAACAACTCAGGGATTGTTGTAACCTTAGTAAGGGCACGGCAAACAAAGAAAGGAACCAAAGGGAGGCTCAGTAACATTTAGCTAATGTAAATTAAACTTTTAAATAACATTCGGAAGATACTTTATGCTGCCAAGCAACAACAATTACGCCAGGAATCAGAACTTTTTATTTCGGACTTGGGCTGCTGCAATTATAAAACTAGAAAACTTCAAAAACTGCAGGAGAAAGCTTTAAACACGGAACCTCATGTTACAAGAATTAATCTTAGAATCATATGCATCTCTGAGCACCTAGACAGAAAGCAGTTATTTACCCAGTCTCGGTTTCATTAGCTGCTTTAAGAAAAGGGATCAAAATGCTGACTCCCTTGGTTCTGTTGAAATTGATTTTGCTCATAGGATAGGCCCATTTAAACCAGGAACAATGAAGCTAGTGATTGTGAGATTCTCTTTCAGATAGTAACTTTGTTATCAAGTGACTCAGTCGAAACAAATCTACATGTATACCCAAATTCCGATTAATTTTTCAAAGGTTTCCTCCTGCAATATCCAAAACAAGACGTTTTACTTTCTTTAGAAGGCCATTGTGGCAAAGGGGAACTGTCTCAAAACAGTTTTTTTTTACCCTGCAACTTCTGGCATCCTAGATGGATTTATAGTTCTGCTTTCCCATGAATGAGGAAGCACAGAAGGAGATTACTGCAATCAAGATCCTGCCTTAGATGTTTATGACCGATGGATGGGGACGTTCAGTATAAATCATGAAATACTGGACTATATTTTTCCCTTTTTTGTGATGGCAGAGGAAGGAGTTGATTCTCCATGCCAGCGATTTCTGTCAGGGTTTAGATTCTTATCTTATATAAATCTTTTGTCACTAAAATCAGTAGTATTAAACACCATATAAAGTGAAATAACCTATGTTCCAGAAGACTGTCAAAAGAAATGTCAGCTACCTGCAAGAAATACAGATATTACCATTGACATTTTGGGGCCCTGAGAGATTGGTTATTCAGTTTTATGTGAAGCAATGCCAACATTTTAGTTCAACATAAATAAAACAAGACTGTAAACGACAAAATAAAATTATGGTATACAAACCTCCACACCTGAATTAACCAGATAAACCAGAAATAAAACACATCTTGTACACCAAATCATAGTCATTCAGTAAATCTGACTGTAGCTAAAACACAACTGTGTTATTCTGTTATTTTATAATTTGCTGAGCTTCAATGTCTCACTATTAGACTTCAATGTGTACCTTAATATAATGATTTTGTTGTTTGTCTTTCTGCTTTTTCCCGGTAAAGGGTCGCCACAGCGGGCTCAAAGCCCAACCTTCAACGAAGGCACGCCCATTTACGCACATGTCTTTCGACCCAACCACGGGGAAATCATGCAGACTCCACACAGAAGGCACTAGTATAAAGGGTTTAATTATTCTCATTAATCTTCTCTGCATAGCTCTTCTCACAGGGTTTCCTCAGAAAACATCATACGCACTCAGAACTTGCTAGTTAAACAACAAGACAATCTATAGCATGTTTTTTTCTGAACTGTTACCATACAGGCAGTCTTCCCTAACGCCTTCCCACTTTGGTTCATAAAGATGTACTTTCTCGTCTTGCTAATACTTGCTCTTGCTACAATACGTTTTGCTCTTCAAAAAGCTATTATCCTACAAAAACACAATCAGAAATTCATTTTAATTTGTGTTTTTGACACACAGGAGGATGTGCTACTTCAGTGAAGAAAGCCCTAGCATTTCCACTTTGCTTCTGTATTAAATTTTTTCTTTTACAGTTTATATAAAACAGAATAAGACAACATTTTTTTCTTTTACAGTTTATATAAAACAGAATAAGAGAAAATAAACAGTAAAATGTACAATATTTACATTTTAGAACAACAAAAAATACTTTGAATGAACATTCATGGCAAAAACTGAAAGGGTTAGAACAGCATTTATATTTCTGCTCTTCTAAGTGAAATATGAACACTCTTACTTCTGGTAGGCCAAGCACATTAATCCTCATTTGTGAAATTGTACCCCAAATAACTTCCTAATGTTTTAATCCGTTTCAAGGCCACAACAAGTAGAAGAAAAAAATTTTCATAAAAAATCTATTTTAATAAAATCTATTTAAAAATAGATTTCATAAGTATTTTAATAAAATCTATTTAAAAAATAGATGAAAGTTCATCTAGATGTGCAACGCTCATGTTAGCCATATATTATACAATCACTTAACAGTTTCACTATAGTCCGTCTTAAAAAAAATAATAAAATTAAATTAAAACAAAATGCTTTAAACGTCATTTGATGCCATGTTTGCATTTATTGTAGACTATATTACTTGTTACCATCTCTACTAAAGGTTCTCCTGAAATTAAACATGACAATCATATCTCCAGTCTTATGTAAATCGTAGAACTAACCTCAGTCTTTCTCAGGTAGGCTCCAAAATTAGAGTCCTAAGCCCAGGATGCTGCAAAATACATATAACAATTCTAGTTGTAGGATCATAGGAGATTACTAGGCTATTGACCCGGAGGTCATTTTAGCCTAGCTGTTTCAACCCAATGTAATACCGTAGAAGTACTAGTCAAGACCCAAGATTGCACTTGGTGATAAAAGCCCATGTCCAAGAGGGTTGTGGGTGCTATCCCACTAAGAATTTACTGCCTCATCCACTCGTCCAGGTTCCTCTTGAACAGTGTCATATATGTGCTCCATTTCACATGAATTTTAAGCCTGTTTCATAGATGTGGCAGTCACTACAAACTAAATCTGTCCCTCCAGCAAGTCCTATTTAAGTCACAGGCCATATTTAAGTCCCTGGAATGGGTAGCCCTAGACCCATTTGATTTACAGATATGCAGTAAGTTCATTAGGTTTGGGTCTTGGGTTGCTCTGTAGGCCAGGCACAAGTCTCCCCATAGAAGTCTATACGATATGGAGTATAGTGACAGGGAATTTAGTTGGCCCATGTAAGGCACATGCTGGAGGACCTTGATCTTGTTAGAAACCTTTGTGGTCTCTCCAACTGCTGCAGGTGCTTACTACGGTACATACAGAATGAGGCATTATACTCAATTATGGGCCATATAATTGAGTATAGGGGGGTTATAACCCGTTTTTGCTCTCGAGGCAATGGCTTTACTAATCAAGTGAACCACATGGAAAGCTTTCCTTTCAATGGTAGACATGCGGTGGTTGAAGTTAAGGTCATGGTCAGCCTGTGATCCCAGGCCCCTTACTACTTCATGGGTACTTAGGGTATTATTGTTGATTTGATAGTGTGAAGGGACATTGTGCCGGAAGGAATGATGATGCATTCATGTGACTAATACACCAGTTGTTGGTCTGTGTGAGACCCTCCTGGAGTATATTGACATAATTTGGCGATTCAATGATTGCACCTGGTTTGCAGTCATTTGCACACTTTGTCAGCCATAACCTTTTAGTTTTGACCTGAACTTCAGAGAAGAATATACCAAACAGTAGGGGGCCCAGCACTGACCCCTTTGGCACTCTGCTAGTAACAGTTCTGCTGGTTGATGTGGAGTCACCCGCTTTGACAGTGTGTGTCTAGTTTGAGAGCCAGTTGGCAACCCATCTTACAACAAAGGGATTTACATTTAGTTTGCTAAGTTTATCGGTAACAGCTAAATGTGAGATTGTGTCAAATGCCTTTGCTAAGTCAAGGTATGCTGTACGCACAAATTTACCCTTATCAATGGCCTTGGTCACACTTTCAAAGAAATCCCCCAGATTTAACAGGCAGGATCTGCCCTTCACAAAGCCAAATTGGCTAGGATCCAGGGTTTGGAGGTCACCTATGTCTTTATTTATGAGGTCCATAATGACACATTCCATGGCCTTACAGATGAGGCTGCTCAGGCTTACGAGTCTGTAATTCCCTGGGTCTGTTGCTAGGCCACCTTTGTGGAGGGGGATAACTGTAGCTGTTCTCCATTCCACAGGAACCAAGCCTGTGGTTAGGCTAGGATTGAAAAGGGTACTTAGCGGTGATGCTAATTCATGTTTTAGCCTGTTTGGAAGACAGCCTGGGATGTCATATGGTCACATAAAGGCCATGTTCTTTGCCTTGGACAGGGCTTTGATCTCCAGATCTTAAGATATGCAAGGTGGGGGGGTTGTATGTTAAGAGGGATAAGGGAGTGAAATTTTCGCCAAACCTATCCATTAGCAGGTACGCCATCTCTCTAGGGTCAGTGTGTGTTATACCGTTGGGCACCAGTTCTGCACATGCTTGGGTCCAACACTTTAGGTTATGTACATAGCTGTAAAAGGCCTTATGGTTATCCTTGGCAGTACCGTTTCCCTCAAAGGAGCTCTTGGAGGATTTGACAAGTTGTCATATTTGCCTGTTAAGGCTGAGGAGGTTGCTTTTCCATTGCTGGGTCTTTGTTATTGTTTTCTTGTAGAGTTGGTTGATGCTGGAAGTCCACCATGGCAGCTTGATTTTACTTTGGGATCTGGATCTGGCTTTGATTCTATCTGCTACAGCAAGTGATTGCACAAGGCTTTATAGTGTAAGCTTTGGCGTAGTTGCCACTTTCGGCTTGGGGTGGGGCTTGGAATGTATTTATACCTTCACCTAGGAGGGTATACTTTGCTTTGATGAATTTTTTTAGCCCAATTTCACCCTTTGTGAGTTCTAGTGTTCGTGTCAGTTTGAAGAAAACTGATTTGTGGTCAGTTTTAACTAATGAGGGTCCAACAGTTGCAGCAGAGCACCTGTTTGACATGTTTGTGAGGGCCAGATCTAAAATGTTTTTTCCTCGTCTGGGTATGGACAATTTGCTCCAGGGCATTTGAATTCACAAAGTCAAGGAACTTTGTACTACAGTAGTTATCCCAGATGATGGTGGGATAAATTAAATCCCCCATAACAAGTGAGTTCGGTAAAATTTGGATGGTCTTCAGCTTGGTTAAGTAAGCTTCGTGGGTGTTGTGACCCATGGAGGGGGATCTATAACTGGCCAGGATTTGAATGGGGGCCTTACCCACCATAACCTGGACCTGGAGTAACTCCATGGAGTTGTCCAGTCCAACTAGACAGGAGGTCAACTTATCTGTAATATCAATTAGTGGTCTAAAGTTGTCGAAGGCATTGTAGCCTTGCAGAGCTGGGGTATTCTCTGAGGCTTTAAACCAGGTTTCTGTGACTGCACAGACATCAACATCTACATTTTCTAGTAAGAGAAGTGCATCCAGGGGTGCAGGTTTTGGTTTAAGCTCCTAGTTAGCAGCATGACCCTTATTTTGTTCTGACTGGTTAATTTCACATCGGTAATGTTTTCAATACCATGTGTAAAAAAGGCACTATGGAGGAGGCAAAAGCCTTTGCCAGCAGCTGAAAGCTAGGGGTGCCAAGTACAACCAAACAAACAATCTCTAGCAAAGCAGCAAGGTTCGTTAACCATGGCTTTCCAGGCAGACAGGAACTGGATCCCCCTGGAATGATACCAAACACTAAACAGATTATTAAAATCAATCATTTTTGTTTATACTGTGGTATCATTCTAGGTGAGGGTAGTATGCTGCTCAAGGCTAGTGACAAAACTCCCTGGGACACATACTCAGAGAGCTCGACCATGTCTCTCTTCATATTTCAGGTCATTCACACCGATATGAACTAAGACAGAGTCATAATGATACGGTACTTGTTGCTGAGAGGCCTGAGTGCATGCATGATTTGACTAATCCTGGCACTGGACAGGCAGCTTACTGTGCGACCTTCTCCTTGTCCATCCTGGTGAGTGGAACATCCATGTGTCTCACTATTGAGCCTCCAATGACAAGAACATTTTTTTTTTTTTGAGTGTTACTCCTTATGGGCTTGGTGGATATGACACTGGTGTTGCTGTGTGTCATGGGTGCTGTGGACACCGTGTTGGCTGTAGCAGACTTGTGTTTTGGAGGTCTCTGGTGTTTCAGTAAGTTTTTTTGAGAGAACCTCCGCATATGTGGATTTACGTGGTTGCTGCACACTGTGTAGGAGTAGTCGTCTGTGTATGAGTAATGGTACTATGTAAATATGTAGTGCTGGGTGAGTTGACAACCTTTTCTGTGTTACTGTTTTGAGTGACAGAGAGCAAGGATTCTAGATTCTTGGTGCAAATACATCTCTCACACTCTGTACTAGATAGTGTTATTAGTAGAAGGTTGTCTGTGTACACGAGGCAGTTGCTACACTGCCTCAAGAGACCCAAGTCAATACGGTTGGCAGGGGAAACAAGGGTAGTCCAACTGTCCATAATGCTAGGTTGAAGACTGTTGTCACTAGGGGTGGCTTTTCAGAAACTATCACGGAGGAGCTCAGCAAATGGATATTTCTGCCTGTATTTTAAGGGAAAATTTGTCTGGCTTTGGTGCACAATTGCATGCTAGTGTGCAGTGCTGAGTGATGTGTAAACAACCTGAAACCTGCTCAGATGCAGGGCCTAAATACCAGAAGCTAAAACTTGAAAAACCTCTAACAAAATTCAAAAAGACCAATAAAGATGCTTATTCTGAGCCCTAGACCAGCATCCCTTTACTAGTCAAGCCCCAGTCAAACACAATTCTTGCAAAAAAGTGCAGATAGGCCCCTTCCAATCCAAGGTGGCCTGGAGAACGTGCTCAGAACAAACAAACCACTACAAATAATTCCAGAAGCAGCAGGCCTGGATCTGGACTATGCTAAAGCTACTAGCTACCCTAATTTCAGTGGGAAACACTGGAGAATGCCTAACACAAAAATAGCAGTGAGACACTGATAAAACATTAAAACAGCAGAAAATCAGCTAGGAGGCTCTGAAGAATTATTTAAACAGTCAACAGGTCAGTTAAGTACTGCCTGGCAGGAAAACCAGATCAGGCAGAACAGATAGCTTTAAAACAGTGGAAAAATACCAGTAAATTACTTAAACGGTGGAAACAAAAAAGCTTGCTAAATAAAAAAAAAAACAATAAAATTCAAATTTACAGGCACGGTGTTGCAGGCAACTGCAGTACAACAATGTAGTTTAGTACAAGAAATACAGTATAAAAGTAGGAGGCAGGCAATAGAAAGTGCAGTAAATATTATAAATAAGCAAAAAGCAGGTGTCTCAGCTCAGAGTTGTGGCTGGTAGCCCACCTCAGTTCAGCTTGGTAAAAATAAGCAGAAACTTCAATGCAATGTATTTTTTATGATTTATAAGGAAAAAAAAGAAATGGGTATGACCTTCGTTACAAAAAATAAAAATGTGACATGAAGTATCTCAATTATAAAGGGGAGTTTTCAATTCAAATTTAGGGCATTTGTAGTCTGTGTCACTTCAGTCCTCACCTAATTTCTTGGACTGTTTCTCCATGCTTGCCAAAGAACACATTCCAAGATTACTACCAAATAACAGCTTGCAGGCAGAAGCCATATCCACCCATTAATCCATCCGCAACCACTTTTTCCTATTTTTGCATATGGGGTTAGCATGTCACTTCAGCAGAGACAATCTAGCCAAGGCTTACACCACTGGGTGGCTAACCCTGTCATGGTTGCACTTTCACACCATACACTCGCATGCGCACACACACCTACGGCCAAATTTAGTGTGTTCAATCCCAGTACTGCATGTCTTTGGAATGTGGCAGGAAACCGAAGCACCCAGAGGAACCCCACGTGAACACAGGGCAGACATGCAGACTCTGCACAGAAGGCACTCCAGTCAAGAATCAAAGCAGGGAGCCTCTTGCTGCGAGATGACAACACTGTTAGGACAGTGTGCCACCCCAGGCAGAAGCCCTATATCTCACCAACTTTCTGCCCCTTGAATAGTTTAAAACTTTTTCACTTTGGATTCTGATTTCACTCAATGACAATTATAAGCAATTTTGCCACTATAAATATGTATTACATGTAATTAGTGTTCAAGTCTCCTAGTTGGAAATGTCTAGTACCTTATACCAGTTTTTAGCAATTTGTTCAAGTATTTAGTCTGCTGTTGTGGAGTAATCTTTACTTCGCTGTGCTACGGTGAGGCAACACATCCTAGAAGGTTAGAATGCCTGCTGCTTTTCTCAAGAACCTTACTTGATTATTTATTGACATTTAATAAATGGGTAGGTGCGCTGGTCACCAGATCTGCGTCAATAAGGCAAGAGTTTAGTTGATCAAATAGCATCAAATAAATTATTTTTGTATCTGTTAAATGTACCTTATTACCTATAGTACAACCACACAATGTACCCATACTGCTCAGCTACTTTACTCAAGAATTCTGTTAAAAGCCAAAAACAAAACAGAGGAAAAGGGGCCACAAAAATTGAAAGACTTTAAATGTTGCTTTTAGAAACATAGATAGTTGCTAAAATAATGGGCACTGAAGTAGCTTACATTTTTTTTGAAGGATGTGAAGTTTGAAACTCAAGCGTCTGTCATATTTTAGTGACTACAATCTTCAGTGATCTGCCATGAAACCAGTTTTTATGAGAAATAGACAAAACACATGAAGAAAAACAATGACATTCAGCAAAATACTGGAGAGCTGATAGGTATGAATATACTCGATCAAGGGGTTCAAAGATGACATCAAGGATACTAATGTATGCCCAGTAACACTGGCACATCACCATAGTTATAAACGTAAACTCTATTTCCACAAACAATGACTTAAGCATATCTTGCAGGGGAAGCCCAACACACAGACCCTGGGATTACACAACTGCATAGAAAGTGCAAAAGTCATGGGAAGGCAAGAGAGCTACTGCTCATTTTCTGCAATATCTCTGCACTAAAACTGTCAGATTGGAACCGCCCTTGCATAACAAACATTCTCACTACATCAATCACAGAACACACTTCATGCAGAAATAAACTGCCACGCTCCAAACATCATACTTTGAACAGCTATAGTCACAATTACTGCTCTTTTATGTCTCTGGTAAATATTTATGGACTCAGAACGCTGTATATGAATAAACTGTATACTCCTATGAAAAAGAATGTTATGTCATCTAATGACATGGCAGTTACATATGCCTTGTAAATCAGTATTTGAGAGAGAGAGAGAGAGAGAGTGTACACATACGATACCTACATAAATACATACTTCAAGCATGGACATTAATGCCCACCTAGCTTGTCAATATATCAAAACATTTGTTTCCATAAGTGTCCAGGCTGTTCTTAAATATCTAAACTAGTGCTTGCTTTAATGTTATTTGGTAGCCTGATCCATGCATCAGTTACTCTCTCAGAGAACTAATTAGTACACTTCTCATTCCTATTGAATCTTCTACATAGGTTGTCTGATGATTCCCGGATATTTTTTGATGACCCCAAACATTCCCAGAGATACTAGTCTATAAAATGCCCTATATACTTTAATAAGATCCCCTTTTAGATAAGTACAGTTGTGTAAAACACACGTACCCAACACTCTATAGTCAGGCACACTGATGTCCCACTCACCAGGCTAAACAAGGAAAAAGTTACCGTCAGCTGCCTGTTGGGTGCCAGAATCCTCCACATAACGCACGCACTCAGGTCAGGTCACTCTACAACAAGTACAAATACAACTCTGTCATTGTCCACGTTGGTGTGAATGACCTGAGACGTACCTCCCTGGACTACATGAAAAGAGACATGGAGGAGCTCTCAGATCTTGTAGCCCAGGCCCGTATGACCCTAGCCCTGAGTAGCATCCTGCCATCAGGCAGAATGACACCACAGTACAAGGACAAAAGGATTGACCAACAATTGGCCAAGCTTCTGGTGTCATTCTAAGGGAATCCAGTATCTGTCTGCCTGGGATGACATGATCGACAGACCTCGCTGCTTTGCCAAAGATGGCCTGCACCTGTCACCCTTGGGATTCTGGATACTGGCAAAGGCTCTTGCCACCCCTATAGTGCATTTTTTTAGGCAAGGTCCAAATGAAAAATTCACCACCATAACAGGTACAAGCAAGCAAAATCTGAGGGTAATGCTACTCAATGCTAGAAGTTTAAACCTCAAAATGCACTCACTCGAGGCACTCCTTAAAATGGAGAACATTAACATCTCTGCAGTGACAGAGACCTGGTTCAAAGCTCCAGAGAGCACCCCTGCATTACCAGGCTATAATTCATACCACACCTTTCTGCCAACAAACCCGAATTGAAACACTAGAGGTGGAGGAGTGTCCATATTCATTAAGGATATTCACACCTCACCTCCAAGCTAGTGGCTCAGCATAATGCATCTGAGATTATCCAAGTGCAACTAACTCTGGGCAAGACCGCAATCCAAATTGTAACTTGCTACAGATCCCCCACCATGCCCCAGGATTCCCACTTTTCACTTCTTGATACACTGGAAAATATTAGGGTATGACCCAACACCCTAATAATGGGTGATTTCAACTACCTCACCATTAACTGAGAAAACTACTCATGTAACAATGCTTTCCGGAAATCATCAATTCCAACGCCTTAGATCAACTTATCCACACCCCCACCAGGGGCAGCAATATCCTAGACCTGGTAATCACCAACATGGGTGACCGGTGTTCCACACCAGAGGTCAGCTCCTCGTTGGTCAGATCCGACCACAAGCTAATCACCCTAGACATCCACATCCCGCTCCCACCTCCCATTAGGAAAACCGTAAAAAAATTCTCCATAGCCAACTTCACGCTTCTTAAGACAGAAGTGGCAAACTTCACGACACCCTTGCAGATGGACAATAGAGGTACGACTGCTGAATCCTACACAAATGCACTTTATAAGCACTTAGGGATAGCATGATCCATGCACTCGTGTAACAGAACCAAGATGATATCCTCCAAAAAAAGGAAGTCAATCTGGTGGGTCTTCTGCCATAAACAAACTCTACAACAAAAGAAAGAAACTGTTTAAAGTACAATCCCATGATTGGAGGAATTCCCTGGTCAGCCTCAGTAACAAGCCTAGATCCCTCAAAATCCTCCAAAGCTAGTTATGAAAACAAAATTGCCACCGATTCTAAAGACAACCACAAAGCGTTCTATAGCTATGTCAAAAATCTCAATGGCAACACTCAGATCTGCTCTGAGTTACAGCACAATGACACTAAATATACAGAACCAACTGATATTGCCAGCATCCTGGCAGATACCCCCTCTCACCCCCTAAAGGGCCCATCTTTATACCAGAAGAATGCAAAGTTCCTGTAATTACGGCTGAACAGGTAAAAACCTCTCTACAAAGCCAAGAACACAGCATCCATGGGACCTGACAACATCCCAGGCTGCCTTTTACATGAACTACAGAATGAACTGGCACCCCACCTAAGTATCATGTTCAATCATAGCCTCACCTCAGGCTTTGTACCCATTGAATGGCGCACCGTGACAGTTATCCCACTCCACAAAAGGGGGGGGGGCCAAAACAGACCCTGGGAACTACCGCCTCATTAGCCTGACGAACCTCATCTGCAAGGCCATGGAACGCATCATCATGGAACTCAAACAAAGACATTGGACATCTCCAAACTCTGGACCCTACACAGTTTGGGTTTGTAAAAGGCAGATCATGTCTCCTAAACCTGATATTGAAGTGGTCACCAAAGCCACAGAGGAGGGTAAGGTGGTTCACACAGCCTATCTGGATCTCGCCAAGGCGTTCATCACCATCCCCCACTCTGGAATTATAAACTCACTAAACTAGGTATAAATCCATATGTCACAAGATGGGTTGCCAACTGGCTTACTGACAGAACCCACACTGTGAAAGTAGCAGACACCAAATCAGACTTCAGACCAGTGACAAGTGGAGTACCACAGGGTTCAGTCCTGGGTCCTCTCCTGTTTGGTATCTACTCTGAAGTACAGGCTAACACAGCAGGTCTTTGGCTAACTAAATTCGCAGATGACTGCAAACTAGGAGCCATAATCGAAACTCCTAACGATGTGGACATCCTACAAAAGGGCCTCACTGAGACAGATGCCTGGTGTCAAAGACATGGTCTCAAGCTCAATGCCAAAAAGTGCATAGTCATCCCCTTTGGCAAAAACTCTGTACCCATGAACTACCACATAGGCGGTAGTCTACTTAACACTGAAAATGTGATGAGACCTTGAGACACAGGTGGACAGTAGTCTCTCCTTTGATAATCACATCGCCACAGTGGTCAGGAAATCCTTCTACATGGCACACCTCATCATAAAAGGTTTCTCATCCAGAAAAAGAGAGGTCATTGTTCCCCTCTACTGATCACTCATTAGACCCATTATAGAGTACAACGCCCCTTTTGGTATGTACCTCACAAGACATCTACAACAACTGGAAAGGCCGCAAAAATACCTCACAAAGAGGATTACTGGCCTCAGATGCCTTACTCAGACAGTCTCAAAAAACTCCAGCTTTGAGTAAGCGATATGCGATGGAGTAGAGGCGATCTCTGCCTAACAAAGCTATGTCAAACCCAGCGCTGTTGGACATGCTCCACAAAGAAATCCCAATCCCTCCAAGCTACACGCTCTAGGGACCTAAACCTTGTCACCACAATAAACAGAACATGCTGGAGGGATAGATTCCTGTCCCAGAGACTTCCCATACTCTGGAACAGACTACCTATCTATGGTCAGACAGAACTCCTCATTAGTGCTCCAAGAAAAATCTTGATGATTGGATGGGTAATAGGAAATTCACCCCGGGGATCACTTCTGTGGTTTTGCTTGACAGGGGCACAGGAAAATAATTTTCTTGGGTGGCAAAAGCCAGGGTACCTTTTTGGCTAGGCTTGTATAGGCTCTAGGGCCAATAGCCTAGTACCTAGCTATGAAAATCTTACCTTAATGGTAGATGGAATTGCCTTCACTGCTGTAGTATTGTTAACAGATGGGAGAACATCTGGCCAGTCTACCAAAGACTATGTTGCTTTAAAAAGATATGCTGAACATCACCCAATTGCTCCTTGCATAGCATAAGGCATAAAGGTGACGTTCAGGCCTACCATAAAATCAGAACTAAATGCCCCAGTAGGAACACAGTTCAAGAAATGCAAGAGGTAACCTGTAAGAATACTGCAGCAGTGAATCTGACATCTACAACAGGCACTGTACAAGTTCAGATATTTCAGTCTTTCGTAAGAACTTAAATTTTCACATCCATGGATGCTCTTGGTATATTCCCACTGTACTCTTTCCAGTTTACTCACATTTGTTTTCTTATAAAGTTTCCATGTTGGCATTTCATACTCCGGTTTGGGTCTAATGTAACTAACAACAACCTCATCATTTTTGATTTCCTAGACTTTATAAATCTTTTTATATAACCTACAGTTCTATTAACCAATTGGTTGATATGATTAGGAAAAATTCAAAGCTGGATATACCCATATACCTAGGTCATTAAATGAATCTACACTTTCCATCACTGTGTGCTGTATTAAATATTAAATATTCTCCTTTCAATTTATGTCTCCCAAATCTCATATGCTTAGTTTTCAATGCGTTTATCAATATATTATTCTCCTGTGCCCAAATGGTCGATTTAGTCAAGTTCTTTTGCAGGCAAGCCTTATCTGTAACACATTTAACCAGTTTACCCAATTTCAGGTCACCTGCATATAGACTGTAGAATATCTCAGATGACAACATTAGGTCTGAAAGAATCTAAACAAGTAAGGACCTAGGACAGAGCCCTGTGGGACACCCTGACTGTAACCAAGAATTTCACCTGTAAAAATCCTGCAGGATACTTGCCATGTCCTACTTGTTAGCCATGCAGATATCAATCTTGCCAAGTGTATATTGATACCTAGTTGCAATTGATCACTGTTGTTAATGACCCTGTCAAATACTGAAGTTAAATCTATATAAGTGAAATCACAGCACAATTTTTCATTCATAGCTGTTATTATAGAACAATGTTAACAGGTCATAATAGATCTATTTTCAACATCTGCATGTTGATATATGTTTCCAAGTCCCAAACTATCCAATTCTGACAATAACGTACCCAATATTATCTTCTCCATTATTTATCTACAACATGAAAGGAGACTTAGTAGTCTATATGATTCTGGGTTTGTCCTACTCCCCTTTCCCTTAAAGACCGGTTTAATAAGCACATGTCTTCAATCTTAAGGAATTTCCCCATATTTATAGGACCTTGTAAATAATAGTTATAATGATACTGTAAGTTCTTGCTGAAGTGTTCTCAGGTCATTATTACTAATTCAGTCACTTTGTGTAGTCCGTTTTCAAAATAATCTAATTTGATTCCAGTATCAGTTTACCTGGATGTCACTAGGACAACTTATCACCCCATTTGTGGAGCCAAACTGTTTTCCAAAAGATTTTGTAAATTTATTTTACATTTGTTGATCAGGATGGTCCGACTGGACACAGGTCCATTTTCAGCAGAGGCCCAGGGAGAAAAGCTCCACAGTAAGTAAACTTTTACACAACATGTTAAAATACTGTATACAGAGAATTTTCAAACATGTTAAAATACAGTATACAGCAGAAAACATTAGACATATATATATATATATATATATATATATATATATATATATATATATATATATATATACACATATACATATACATACACACACACACACAAAAGTTACACGTGGTTAATAACAGAATAAGTATACAAATTCAATCAGCATTAGGAGAAGACCTAGACTGTAATATATATTACAGTAGGTATATTTGGAAGTGAGATATATGAGTGGAATAATTTGAGGAATTGTGTAATACATGGGCATAGCCACGTACGTATTCATTGTGTGTTCTAAGTGAGTTTTTTTAAAGTGAGAAGAGGTAGGGGCAGGGGCAGAAATCAGAGCAGGAGGGAGATTATTCCAGGTTCTAGCTATGGAGTGCCAGAACAGTGCTTTTCCTGCAGTATCGTTAGCCCTAGAGATACAGAGGAGGGGTTTGTCGGATGATTTGTATTATAGTGGGTGAGAAGTTAACTTAGTATGTGTTACCACATTGTAGGCAATGACTAATTGACGATAGGTTAGTAGCCATTGCAGTTCCCTTAGCCTGGCAATGGTGGTTTCTAAAGGTGGTGTTGTTTGCAAACTTGACAATTTTATTATAACATGGATTAGAGTCTGGCAAGGTCAAGTTTTCTAAGCTGGGTAAGAATTGGAGCAGCATACATTAGGGTAAACAAGAGGTGAATTTGGGCTAGGGTAATCGGTGCTTGTTTCAAGAGGGATTTCCGGTGCCTATATAGTGTTCCCATTTTTTTTATAGACTTTGATAGTTTGTGAAATGGTGGATGTCGAAGTGTAGACTTATCAATTTTAACGCCTAAGAGTTTGGTATGGTCAAAGGGAAAGATAATAGTGCCATTTTTGGAGGAAATGGTGAAGGATAGAGGGGTGGAAATGGTTTTGTTGGGGGTGAAAAGTAGTAATTTGGTTTTATTAGGGTTTAGGAGAAGTCCGATCTGAGTGATCCAACTTTCCACAGAGCTAAAGGATTCCTGGATGAGTTGTTATAGGGTGGGAAGTGATGGAGCTGAACAGATAAGAGTTGAATCATCAGCGTATTGTACAAGTGAAACATGCTGTGTGGTGGTATCGAGATTATTGGTAAATATGGAGAAAAGAAGTGGGCCTAATATGGAGCCATGTGGTACACCTATGGTAGTTGGGAGTAAGGAGGATAGTACACTGCCACTGGACAGATTGTTGCCTATTTGACAGTTTTTAAACCAGGCTATATATGGAAGGGGCAAAGTATAGGGATGTCAGGGTGTCTAGCGGTAAGGAATGTGAAACCATGTCAAATGCATTGGAGAGGTCTAGAAATATTGTAGATACAAAGTTCTTAATATTTCTATGTTGGTTGATCAGATTGGTGAAAGAGAGCAGTGGTTGTGCTATGGCGTTGTCAGAAGCCATGCTGTGTGGGGGAGAGGAGATGGTGCGAGTTTATGAATCGTGTTACCTGAGAATGTATACATTTCTTTAGTATTTTAGATGAGGGTTGGCTGGAATGGCAATGGGATGATAATGAGTATTCGTAAGAGTGTCCACCTTTATGTAGTGGAATAATGTAGGATACCTTCCATAGCTGCGGGACATAAGCTTCTTGTATGGAGCGACTGACAAGAATAGAAATAGGGTAGGATAAGGATTCAGCAGCTATTTTTAGGAAGTTGGCTGATAGACTGTCATCGGCAAGGGTGGTAGGTTTCAGTTTTGGGGGGTGTTTTCTAATTGTTAAGGTGGGAACGGGTGAATATATCTATAATCTGTTGTGTCCAAGAATAAATTTTAGAATCTGCACACAGTTGATGAATTTGTATGTCTTTACTCCTTCCATATCTTATGTATCTATAAAAAGGTTTCTTCTTATGCTCAATATCGTTATATTTTCTTCAAAATTTTCTTGATCTTGTTTCACACTATTCTTAATTTGTTTATCCAGCTGGTTTATTTCATTTTTCAAAGATGTAGTTTGACCTCTGACTGGGATGTCTTCAAGGAGGCAGCCACTGTGAATAATCTGGTGAACATAGATGAATATACTGAGATAACTATGGCTTACATATCCAAACGCATGGAAGATGTAACAAACATCAAAAATATTAATATAAGAGCCAGCCAAAAAAACATGGCTAAACAGCAAGGTGTATGAGCTGCTGAGGGCAAGAAACACTGCTTTCATGGCAAAGGATAAGAAGGGTCTAAGTCTGACAAGGGCTAATCTAAAAAAGGGTATCAAAGAGGTCAAGAGGGAGCATGAAAAGAGGATACAAGGATACTTTGAGGATGTGAAAGACTCATGAAGCCTGTGGCATGGTATTCAACAGCTAACTGACTACAAGACCAAGTCAGCTCAGTGTGATGATCGCACTGAATTTCTGGATTGTCTAAACCCATTTTATGGCAGGTTTGAAAAGGAAAACAACCTGGAGACTGTAAAGCTTCTCAAGGACCAAAAAGAGCCAATACTCAACTTCAATGCTGTGGGCATAAGGGACTAACTGAGGAAAGTGAACCCCAGGAAACATTCTGGGGAAAGGTTGTACAGACCTGCTCAGCATAGTCCTGATAGACATCTTCAATACCTCACTTGTCCAGGAAAAAGTGCCAGCATGCTTCAGTGTTACCAACATAAACCATCTGCCCAAAAAAGCCAACCCCACCTGCCTAAATGATTACATTTGGTGTAAGGGTCACTGGCCTGTAATGAAAGGCTTCAAACGACTGGTTAAAAGGCCTTTGGCTACAGTACTAGCCCAATCCTTTGACCTGCTGCAGTTTGCCTACTGGGCAAACACATCAACTGCTGATGCCATTTCAGTGGCACTTCATCTCACATTGGAGCATCTTGAAGAGAAGAACTATGCCAGGCTGTTCGTAGATTTCAGCTTAGCATTCAACACAGTGATTGCAATGCAACTTATAGAAATGCTAATCAACCTTAGCATAAATAAAGGGCTCTGCAACTGGATCCTCGATTTCCTGACTGAAGACCACAAAGGACCTGTGCTGGTAATAATACTTCAGGGAGTATTACAATCAACACCAGAACACCCCAGGGTTGTGTGCCGAGTCCTCTACTGTTCACAATCCTTATCCAGGATTGCAGACACCACCGCAGTAGTCGAACTCCTAAGTGGTGATGACGAGAGTGGGTATAGGAATGAGGTCAACTCCCTGACTGAATGGTGCAACAACAACAATTTGGACCCAAATGTCAAAAACAAAAGAAACCATTATTAACTTCATAAAAAGCTCTGCCATGCACCTGCCCCTCAAGATCAATGGTGAAGAAGTGGAGAGAGAGTATAAGCTACTAAGTTCCTGGGGGTACACATATCACAAGAGTACAAACACAGGCCAACTAATTAAAAAAACCCACCAGCAACTACTCTTCCCAAGAAGGCTTAGAAAAGCAAAGCTCTCTACAAATGCTCTAAATATTTATTTAAAATATTCTAAATTCTAAATATCTTCTACAGAGGAGATAGCATTCTCACCAGCAACTGCACTGTATGGTTTGTTAACAGCACAATGGCAGAAAGGAAGAAGCTGCAAAGAATAAGAACAGCAGAAAAGATTGTGCGCACTAGACTTTCTACCTTACAGGAGCTCTTTGAAATGACATGTAAAAAGAGGTCCCACAAAATACCGAGTGACAATTTTCATCCAGCTTATGGTTGATTCACTAAACTTGCATCTGTTAGAAGGTTACGGAGTATCCACTACAGAACCTCCAGATTCAGGAACAGTTTTTATCCACCTGCAATAAGACTCATTAATGCAGACATAAATCTGGACGTATCAAAGCCTTAATAGACTGTTACACTTTTGTTCTTTTCCTTTTTATACAGTAATTCTGTTTATTGCATACTAGAATTAATATATTATCATTCAAGTGCAATTCCAATCACTTCATTATGTGCAATATCACCCAATCTCACCTGTGTGTCTAGTGCACGTTTCTTTTCATGTGTTAATCTAGTAGTCAGTGTTGCCCAGTGTATACAAATAGTGTACAAACATATGCATCAGCTACCTAGACTTTTACTTTTTGTAATATAGTTATTTTTTTTCTTTAATATCCATCACATCTTGTCTTTTTGTGTATGTGTTTTCCTGTAAAAGAGCTGAGACTAGAAATTTCATTTAGGTAGCACTTGTGTTTCCTAAATGACAATAACGTTTCTTTGAATCTTGAAGCTAGTCCACTTCTTATATTTTTTTGTCTCTCACCTTAAATCAAGCATCTTGTTCTTATAGAAATATATCCCCCTAACATTGCATGCCTAGATCTTGATGTTAAAAAAGGTTTTTGATTTTTTGCACTCAATTTCTCTTTCAAAACTTTCCACATTCCAACTGCAGTTCTTCCACTGAACATATCACTCTAGTTTTACATAGTGACCGTTTTGCTTCCATATAATCTGTAATTAATCTTCTGTGCATTGGTTTAGATTTCAGTTTCAGTGTGTGTGTGTGTGTGTGTGTGTGTGTGTGTGTGTGTGTGTATCCACTTCAAATCACTGAACTCATTTGACCGAAATCCATTTCACCGAAAATAGTAGTGACAGTGTATATGCCCTTTTCCCCACTGTAGTGCGACCCTGGAGTTAGTATATATAGTGAGGGGGGTGTGGGGGGCACAGCCTCCAACACTGGGGAGTGTAGGGGTGTAGCCCCCTCACCTAGCTTGGTTTAATATTGTCCAGTTTCTGCTAAGAGGGTAAGTAGTTTTTAACCAAATTAGGTTGGGGCTACACCCCTCAAATGCTCAAATGTGGGGGACTGTGCCCCCCACACCAAACTATATATACCAACTCCAGGGTTGCACTACAGTGGGGAAAAGGGCATATATACTGCCACTACTATTTTTGGTGAAATAGGATTCGGTCAAATGAGTTTTCGGTGATTTGAGCTTTCAGCAATTCGGTCTCGGTGAACTGAAATTCAGTCAAATTAGTTTTCGGCAAAGTGAAGTGAATCCACGTGTGTATCTCTGTGCACACCTGTGCATGACTTTACATTATACAAGTGCAAGGTTTCATCAGCCAATAAACTGCAGTAGACACCATTTTCATGGCAAAACCTAATATACCCCACAAACATGTCTAATAACCATAATGAAGACAGATTAAGGGAATATTGAACACTTCTGATAAAAAAAAAAAAAAAAAAAACTTTTCCCCATTTCCTGCACAGTGGCAAAATATGTAGCAGGTTTCATTCTTTCAGAAAGCTATTGGGCAATAGATTAATTTAATTGGAAGCTAACTAACTTACAGCAATTCATTACATTTTAATACTCATGATTTTCCCCATCTTCCCACCTTTAGAATGGTATAAGCTGCAGTTACTTCTACAATTTAAATTGCTTCCCCTATTCCTAGTCAGGACCATGTGCAGTACATCTCAGTTACTTCCCCACTGATTCATGTCAATAATACAGTGGAGTTATATGAAAGAAAATACAAACCTTATTTTCAAACTAATGCAATTGTAAAACAGGAATACAAAATGGAATTGCTGCAAATAAAACATAAATAGCTCATTCCTTATGATGTATCGTGTTAGTATACTGATTTGTTGCTAATATGACCAAATATGAGTTTGGCCATTAAGACCGCTCCAGTAACACACAGGAATAAACCATGACTACAACCCAGATATCCAAGGTCTAATTAGCAGTCAGGGCACTGGAATTGCTGGCATGTGGGTCTGTGTGGGTGTGGCTGTCAGAGGGAGAGGAGGCAGCATTACTTTTATGAAGAGGATGGATTATGAGAATCCAATGGCAAAGTAGTAAAACAAGATTGCAAAAGTACATCCGGCCCCATGAAGGCCATTTTCTGCTAAAACATATTAAAAATATGTTAAGTGGTTACAACAATTTTTGATGCATTAAAATGGCAAAGAATGCAAGAATGCAATGAAAAAAGAACATATTCTTTGAGATCCAAGGTAGAGTTTTCCTTTAAAACTCAACTCCTCATTGTAAATGGCCAAGTTCAATGTGCAATAGGCCATAGCGACAATATGTTACTCACATCAGCAAGTGACAAGATAACTCGTAATGCCCTGCCCCCAGAAAGGAAATGCTGCAATGAGATTAGCAACAGAGATTTTACCCTGGGAAGTTTACCCCTGACATGTGCATTACATCATCTTCACTTTTCTGAACTACCTACATGCATTACATCTACCATTCCACTTATAAAGCAAATTATGGCAACAAAAAATCCACAAAGAATACTAGCACTAAAAAAAAAAAAAAAAAAAAAGGGCACCTATAGTAGGGTTTTTTTTTCCTCATCACATGTGATTGTCCAGTAGTCCCACCACCTTCTCTATAGGTTCATAGGTAGGTACTAGGCCATTTTCCCGAAGGCATTTACAAACCTAGCCAGAATGGGTTCACTTTCGCTGCCCCCTTAGGATTAGTTCCCTGTGCCTCTGTCCAGCAGAGCCATTGAAGTGATCCCCGGGGTAAACTTTCTGTTTCCCATCCACTCGTCAAGGTTTCTCTTGAAGAAGAGTGTTAGCGAGGAACTCTAACGTAGATTGGAATCTTGTTCCAAAGCATGGGAAGTCTCGGGGACAGGAATCTATCCCACCAGCACGTCCTATTTATTGTTGCGGTGAGGTTTAGATCCCTAGAGCGTGTGGCTCGAGGGGATAAGGTTTTCTTTAGGTGGTGCATGTCCATCAATTCTGGGTTGTACATGGCCTTGTATGTCAGGCAGAGATCACCTCTGAGTAGGCGGTATGCAACAGAGTACAGCTGGAGTTTCTTCAGTCGAGCTGCATAGGGCATCTGTTTGAGGCCAGTGATCTTCTTGGTGAGGTACTTCTGTGGTCTTTCCAGCTGTTGCAGGTGTCTTGTAAGGTACATCTCAAATGGGGCGTTGCACTCTGATGGGTCTGATGAGTGATGAGTAGAGGGGCACAATGACATCTTTTGATCTGGAGGCAGACCCTTTGTGATAAGATGAGCCACGTAGAAGGATTTTCTAACCACTTTAGCAATGTGATTAGGAGAGATTACTATCTACTTGGGTCCCCAGATCCCTTATTACATTTAGGGGACTACCACCTATGTGGTAGTTTGTGGGTACTTTGTTTTTTCCAAAGGGGATGACTATGCAATTTTTGGCATTTAGCTTGAGGCCATGATTTTTGACACCAGGTATCCGACTCAATGAGACCCTTTTGAAGGATGTCTGTGTCAGCCGGAGAGTCAATTATAGCCCCTAGTTTGCAGTTGTCAGCGAACTTGGTCAGCCATAGTCCTCCTGTGCTTGCCTGTACCTCTGAAGTATATGCCGAACAGGAGGGGTCCTAGGACTGAGCCCTGGGGAATGCCACTTGTAACCGGTTTAGAGTCTGATCTAGCTCCCGCAACTCTTACCATGTGGGTTCTGTCTGTGAGCCAGTTGGCAACCCATCTTGTAACAGAGGGGTTTATGTTCAGGCTGGTGAGCTTGTCTAATACCAGAATGGGGAATGGTGTCGAAGGCCTTTGTGAGGTCTAGGTAGGCTGTGTGTACCACCTTTCTCTCTTCTATAGCTTTGGTAACCAAGTCTAGGTAGGCTGTGTGTACCACCTTTCTCTCGTCTATAGCTTTGGTAACCATCTCAAAGAAGTCCACCAGGTTTAGGAGGCATGATCTGCCCATAACAAAGCCGAACTGGGTAGGGTCCAGTGTTTGGAGGTTCCCAATGTCTCTGTTAATGAGTTCCATGATTATGCACTCCATAGCCTTGCAGACCAAGCTAGTCAGGCTTATAGGGCGACATAACCCGTGGAGAGGCTGAGTTTGAACAGTGTGTTTTGGTGAGGGATTAGTTCATCTTTGAGCTTGTGTAGGACACAGCCTGGGACATCATCCGGTCCCACTGATGCTGTGTTTTTGGCTTTGGAGAGGGCTGTTTTATCCTGAGTGTCAGTGATTTCAGGGGCTCTACATTCTTCTGGTATGGTTATGGGCCTTTTTGGGTGTGAGAGGGGGTGAAGTTTGCGTTGAACCCGTCTGCCAGGATGTTGACGATATTGGTCGGTTCTGTATATTTTGTGCCATTCTGCACTAACTCACAGCAGATCTGAGCATTGACACAGATTGTTGACATAGCTAAAGAATGTCTTGTGGTTATCTTTAGAGTCCGTGGCAATTTTTCTTTTGAAGCTCGGCTTGGATGATTTTATGAGGGGATCATAGTTTCTTGCCGATACTGATCAGGGATGTCTTCCCTTCTATGATCAGGGATGTCTTCCCTTCTAGGGATTGTACTCTTTTCTGTACTTGTTTCCTCCTTCTATTGTATAGCTTGTTTATGGCAGGAGTCCACCAGACTGGTTTCCTTTTTCTTGGAGGAGTGAGTCGTGGTTTTGCTTGGGAAAGCACAATCCATGCATTCTTGTAGGTGCCCGTAGAATGCATTAGTAAAAGGATTTCGCAGCTTGGACAGCGTTATCCTTTAGCATGGGGGATTTGAAACTTTCCACCTAGGTCTTAAGTAATGTTAAGTTTGCTTTTGAAATGTTTTTGATGGTGGTTTCCTTTTCTGGGGGTGGGGGTGGAATGTGGATATCCAAAGTGATTTGTTTACAGTCAGACCTAAGCAGCGAGGGGTTGACCTCCAGTGTGGAGCACCAATTGCCCATGTTGGTGATGACCAGGTCCAATATGTTGTCACCTCTGGTGGGAGTGTTGACCCGTTGATCCAGGGCATTTGAGTTTATAAATTCTAGGAAATGTTAGGCAAGGGAGATGGTACTTGTGTAATTCTCCCAGTTAATGTTTGGGTAATTGAAATCACCCAATATTAGGGTGTTTGGTAGGACCTTTATATTTCCCAGCGTTTCCAAAAATGCAGAATGGGGGTCCTGGGACATGGTGGGTGATTTGTAGTAAGCTACAATTTGAATTGCAGTTTTGACCGTTGTTAGTTGTACGTGGATGATCTCTGAAGCATCGAGCTGTGCCACTAACCTGGAGGTGTGTTGTGTGTATCCTTGATGATTACGGATACGCCCTCGCCATTTGTATTTCGGTCCGGGTTTTGTGGCCGAAATGTATGGTATGAATTGTAGCCTGGTAGTGCTGGGGTGCTCTCTGGAGCCTTAAACCAGGTTTCCGTTACTGCACATATATCGATTTTCTCGAGTGTGTGCATTTTGAGATTTAGACTTCTGGCACCGAGTAGCATTACCCTCAGTTTTTTTGTTACTTGTGCTATTTATGGCGTTGGGTTTGTCTTTTGAGCCTTGCCTAAAAAAAAAAAGGCACTATGGGGGTGGCAAGAGCCTTGGCCAGTATTCGAAGGCCTAAGGGTGACAGGTGCAAGCCGTCTCTAACGAAGCAGCGTGGCTTGTCAAGCATGTCATCCCAGGTGGACAGACACTGGATCCCCTTTGAATGACACCAGAAACTTAGCCAATTGTTGAAATTGATATTTTTTCCTTTACACAGTGGTATTCTTGGTGAGGGCAGAATGCTACTCGGGGTCAGGGTCATACCGGCCTGGGCTACTCGGGGTCAGGGTCATACCGGCCTGGGCTACGTGATCAGAGAGCTCTTCCATGTCTTTTCATGTAGTTCAGGGAGGTACAGCTCAGGTCATTCACACCAACATGGACAATGACAGAGTCGTATTTGTACCTGTTCTGGAGTGACCAGAGTGCTTGTGTTATGTGGCAGATCCTGGCACCCAACAGGCAGCGAACAGTAACCTACTCCTTATTCAGCCTAGTGAATGGGACGTCAGTATGCCTGACTATAGTCACCTATTACTAGTATGTTGGGTATGTTATTTTGCCTTAAGGGCTGTGATTGCATGGCACACTGGTTTTGTGAAGTATGTGTTTCATGATTTGTGTTGGGGGTGGAGGTTGCTTGGATGTCTGCTTTGGAGGTCTCTGTTGCTTTTGCAGATTTTTATTTAGAGCCTCCGAGTATGTTTTTGTGTATTTATGTGTGTTTTTTGCCAGTGCTGGTTTAATGGGTCTGTGTGAGACTGGTGGTGTGATGCAAGCATTTCTCTTCTCCACTTGACTGTCTGATCCAGTCTTGGGTTGAGAGAGCCTAGTCTCCAGTTTGGCTGCATAATTGCATCTCTCACATGTATTAGTGCTTGGTGGTAGGAGGAGAGGGTTGTCTGTGTACATGAGGCAGTTGTAACATTGCCTCAAAATGCCCAGATTAACCAGATGGACTGGAGAGTACGCCTGAAACTGCCCTTTGGATATGCATGGATAGATACAGTGAACTGTTTTACTGAATGGCTGGTAAGGTCGAATAGAGAGCCTTGTCCTTCTGCACAGTATAGGAGGATCTAGTGCTACGGTTTATAAGTGCTTGCTATGAGTTTTGAGCAAGTGCTGGGCTGAAAAATGAATAGCTTGAGTGCTTAAGTAGAAAGTTTGTCTAGTTCCAAGAGAAAAATTGAAGAGGAGACTTTGTGGAACCGGGAATATAGTTATACTCTAGCTAACCACCACTGCCCGTAAGATGGGCAAAGGCAGTATTTATAGCAGGGAAATGAAAGAGATAGAAATTAGCCCAAAATGGTCAATAAACTACTAATTTCTGGGCTGAAACCACTCCTCCAGGGACAAATAGGCTGCTCAAAGCTCCCTTCTCTCACAGGTGAGCAGAGAAACTTCTTTCTATCCAAGTAAGGTATGGGCAAACACAGAGATTTGTAACACAGCCCTGAATTCAGCACTTAACCTGAAAACTGGACTATGCTAGCTTAGAAATGTGGGAAACAAGTGTGTGTGTATATATATATATATATATATATATATATATATATATATATATATATATATATATATATATATACATATACATATACATATACATATTTTTTTTTTTTCAGAAAATAAAGCAGATACAATAAAAAAAACACTTTAAATGCACAGAAAAGGATACTTACCGTTATACATCTCAGATCAGAGTTGTAGTGAATGCCCCTAGTAATAAATATATACACACACACACACACACACACACACACACACACACACACACACAGACACACACACAGACACACACAATAGAAAACGAACAAACTGATTTAAACAAGTTACCCAATTAACCAAAAAAAGCTCAAAACTGAGCCCTGTTCCAGCAGTCTTCAGACATGTTCTAACTGCACACTCCTGCTGCTAGGGTGCAGGGGAACAGTCTCCAAATAAAGATGGCCTGGATCAGTGCTCAAGTTATACAAACAAAGCTAGATTCAGCAGGCTTGAATCTGGTCTATGCTACAGCAACAAGGTGCACCAGTTTCAGAAAGAAACAGTTCAAATAAGCAGACACAATAAGGCTGTGACCAGAAATTCCCAGCTTAGAATGGGAGAATCCAGCCTCCCACAAGAGTGCAGACCACACCTTCTTAATGTAAGAAAACTGACCCAAAGCCCAAGTGCTTAAACCAGAACTAATACACTTTAGAATAACTGACACTAAGCCTTCAAAATCAGCAACTCCCAACTTAGAAGGATGCAAGCTACTTGTCCATGCCACCTGCATACAAAAAGTCCAGGATACAGCAAGTCTGTATCTGGGCGACACTAGTTCCAGGAAATGTAGGAAACTTTTTTTTTTTTAGTAGAAAGTGAAGAGGCAGAAGATAATGAGACAATTAAATATGCAGAAGTTAAAGGGTGGGCCTTTGCTAGGTTCTCACTATTAACATAGTACCTAGATGTCCTTTGTGAGTTTGTGCATGTTTCTACCCGGGGCTATGTTTTCCTCCCCATCCTAAAAATATGTCAGAAGGTAAATTGGGAGTCCTCTAAAATTGCCACTGTGTGTGTGTTACTTCTGTAATGAACTGGCATCCCAGCCAGGAATGATTTCCCTCCCTTATGCACTTCATTTACTGTCACTTATTGGAATAGGTCCTGGCTCCCCCAACTAACAATATAATAAACAGGGCCAACTGGCCAACTACGAATAGAATAAAGTGTGTACCATTAAATTAACTAACAATTAAAGAAGCACAGCTGTGTCGGTTCACACACAAAGTACAATGACAATTTTCAATGTTTTATCCCCCAACTGACCGTATTGCAAATGAAAATGGAAAATTCAGACTCCATGTTAACTCTGCCCAAATTCTCCAAGCAAAATATAGTAAGCATACTTAGAAGGATATGGGCTATGTTGGTGTCTCCCTATAACATAAACCTCAAAAAATAGCAGTCTCTAAAACACTTACCCAAGTACTTAGCAGTTATGAAGTAGTGTTAATTAGCTAGACCACTGAGATTGTTAAGATACAGATAATCTTTAACAATATTAAGATACCTAAAAATTGTATACATAAGAATGACCAGTGACACAGTATGCCCAAACCAATAAAAAGTTCATTCCTGCATCAACATAAATCCGCTTTAAAATAATTTCTAGTAAACTGGCATTTGAAATGCAGCACTGCAATGGCTTATGTTTCTCAGAAAGTAAAATGTCTGGGAAGTCTGAAACATTCTTAGCATGTAAAAACTCTTTCTTGCTACTGCGACTTTGCCAAACACCATTAGCTACAGAAATAGGATTACATACATAGGTGATCACTGCAATCCATATAGACCATCTTCCCCTGTAACACTAGCAGATATGTTAAATAAACACCTTTGTCTCACTTGACTCTGCAAAAAAGATGTTTTACTGACCTCATTAGTGTTTAACATCAAGTCCACATTGTACAAGAAAATATGTTTTATACTGGCAACACACCACATTTACTTATTCTGTTCTAACATTGACAGTTAGCAGGAGCAGGCAAACAGGTAAAAGCAGGTTGTTCTTACTAACCCAAATTAGTTTGTCAGAAACAATTCCAATGATATAAAAAAGCTGAGACAAAGCAAAGTGGGTTAAAGATACAATGAAGCAAAACCCACATTGTGAAAACAGCTTTGCTTGCAAATGTCAGTTAAATTATAAGCTGCCCAACTATGAAATGCAAGTAAAATGTGATAGATCAGAACTGTGCACTCCAGACATAGCATCTCACTATGCAAATCAAGAGGAAGCAACAATATAAAAAAAAAAAAAAAAAGAAGAACAATTCCTATACATGCAGCATACAAAACAGCCAAACAACAGCAAACTGAAACAAGAAACTGTTTTAAGTTAACATAAGTGAAAGATACCTTTGTTACACAATGGACCAGCCTACTGCTTGAGGGCATGAACCTAAATATGTTTTCTCCCAATCTACAATAAACGATTGTAAATTACGTTCCAGAAAGGAAGAACTGCAGGAATGCCTACCGGATTGTTAAGATTTCTAAACTACAATTGCATACTTTTCTACTGTCCTGTGCGTTATTATTAAATGCTTACTTGCCTAGAGTATGAAATGGTGCTTAAATCACGGACTCGTATAACCTTCCCTTCCTAAAAACATGTGCCTTAGTAATACATCACAACCAATCCCAAGGAGAAGCAACACAAGATGAAGTCTACAGTACAAGGTAAACCTTTGGGCTATGGGTCAGTTGCAAAACGAAACCAACAACACAGGACTGCCTAGATAATAAATATGTCTTCCGTTTTTTTAACAGAAGGCAGCGTGTTTTTACCTCCCTGTATTATATCTAACACCATTCAGCACCATGGTTACCATCGGACTATAACACACATTAAATCACCAGTCCTCATACATTTAGAAATGCCACATCAATCCTTTATTTGACACTAGCTGCATCAGTCCTCCATGTGATCTCTACAAACATCAGCATCGGGAATGCTTTGAACTGAATTCTTGCAGACATCAGTTTCTTTAATAAGGCCAAACCTAGTGATGATTTAGTTTGTCAGACTTTTAATTTGTAAAACACAGAAGCTTCTAAAGAAAAGGGTACATGTTATTCACTAACACCAGCAGATCTACGCTACGTGGACCCCATTTAATGTCTATATGAATGAAACAGTAAACCCAAACTTTACATATAACACCAATTGGCAATGAAGGGCGGTAGCAAGAATCTGCAGCTAATACTACAAGGGTGCCGTGCAATTCTACTGCTTCCTGAAAACAAGTAACATAGTAAGGCAAACGGATGAATATTTTGCATTAAATTGATTACAGTTTCGGAAGCTTAGATACTGCAACATTTTATTCACTTTACGAAAAAGAAAACGTGATTTTATACAATTCCACGATCTAAGTGACTATTTTGCATGACCCTACTGGTCGGTTGAACTCG
Source organism: Protopterus annectens (assembly GCF_019279795.1). NCBI lineage: Eukaryota > Metazoa > Chordata > Ceratodontiformes > Protopteridae > Protopterus > Protopterus annectens. Next base: position 759,256,286 of record NC_056745.1, read on the forward strand.
CCAAATAACTAGGGACTATGCAGGCTTCAACTCCCATCACCAGTGAATGATTAAATGTAAAGCTGTCCTGTAGCAAAAAATACTTCCATGTCACAGGGAAGTGCATTTATCAGTCTTACCGTTGAGCATGGATCTAAGTGATGTCTGCCTCTGGGAATCTCCCGCTCTTGGTTTGGACTGAGCTGTCAAACGATTAAAACCATTAAAGCCTACCACCACGGTCCTGCGCTTTTACCTTCTGCCGGTACAGTAGTAGCACCAGGTAGCTCTTCCTTGTTCTCTATTTTATTTTGCTACAATGTTAGAAAGGCAGCTGCGTAAAACACGTTGGATTTAAACCTTTCCCCAGCTCCTGACTCCTATCCTTCATCCGATGAGCAACCCTCCAGTTGACCGAGCTAACTCCACCCCAAGACGGCACGAGAGCTGCCTCGGGCTCGCTGCCTGTGATGTCATAGGTCTGGCTCTAAACTCGGTGCTCTTAAGCAGGCACTGTGTCTTATACTCATTGGATCACAAGCCCGCACATTTTAAATAACAGGCAATTCCAGGGGTTAAAAGGCAAGTGAAAAATAAGCAGGCATGCTTCTCTGTTTCTATAGCAGAATGAGCATGAGTTTATCTTTCAATTAAAACCTGGTTACTGGCTAAAATGGAAAGCTCAAGACTAGCATTCTTTCGTGCACATTTTTAAGGATTGCTCGACCGAGTTTTAACTAAAAATAGATTTGAGTAAAACAGGCAATTTTCAAAGCTTTCCCACTTAAAATTATAAAACAAAACACAATAACAAAATGGTTAAAATAAATGTTCCTTGTATTTATCATATCTGTCCCTATTTATCATAAAAGTCAAAAAAAGTTATGAGGCGACCTTTCAGTCTTTAATTATTTGACACTAATTTTCCAGAAAAACACAATTTTTTGAAAAATGAAACAAAAATATGAGGCAAAAAATATGGACAGTCTGCAAAAATATGTACAATTGAGAGGTATGGTGCGGAGGGGTGTAGTGTTTATACAATAGAAGGTGGGAGCATTTCATTTGAAAAAGAAAGCAAGATTATATTTTTTAGCATTTACATTATGACTTGTTACTACACCTGGAGATGTCAAAATCATGCCCTTGGAAAGTAACTTGACAACTGTGCCCACTTTGTACCAATCAACACACTTAGATGCCCCCAAGCCTGGAACATTAAATTGGATGTTTGAGAAATACATGACAAAAAAGCAGGAATTCCAAAACTGAGCCTTGTGGGGCACACCTTGTAACATTTTCACATTCCAAGGAAGATCCTTCAACTTTCACTACCCGGGTTCTGTCTGTCAACGGATTTGCTGTCCAATGGACAACATAGGAGTTTGCATTAAAGTTTAATGGAGATTGTATTAAAGGCTTTGGCAAAGTAGAGCTATGCAGTGTGAATGGACTTAGTATTTCCCTGATATTTATGACATTTTTTGAAGAAGTATGCAAAATTAAGTAGACAGGATCTGTCCTTGACAAAGTCAGTCTGGTTTGGGTCAAAGTACAGGGAGTTTCCTATGTCTGTGTTAATGAGCTTGGATATGATGAATTCCCCAGTCTTACGTATATGACAGGAGAAACTTGTGGCTCAATAATTGCCTGGATTTGTGGTAGGGCTATCCTCGTATAGTGGGATCACAGTCACAAGTCTCCAAATGTGAAGTACAAAAGTGTGGCAAAGCTAATGTTAAACATTTAAAGAGAGTCTCAGGTAGGGTGCATTTAGTGCTAATAAGTTTGCAGCATGGTATATTATCAGGTCCATGGGAGTGGTATTTTTAACTTTCAAAAGAGTCCATAGCCCAAGATGTGTCTAGTGTGGGTGGTTTGGGGGACATGGGGATAACAGAGTGTGCAGATGCAATGTAGCTGGTACTAAATTTATCTGTTAGGATCTTCTTATTCCCTTGAGATTGGAGTGGGCAGTATTATTGTAGGCATCCATATTATTTGGACATTACTTCTTAACTTCCTAACATAGTTGAGGAAAGATTTAAAGTTATTTTATTTATTTATTATTTATTTTACATTTGTTGACCGAGTTAGTCTGACTGAGCTAAATAGACCTTTTTCAGCAGAGACCAGGGAGAAAAGCTCCACTAGGGTGCAATCCAAGTCAATGTAAACAATAACTCAGAAACATCACAAATAATATATACAATTCAAGTTCATATAAACAGTGAAGTCAGAAACATCTCAGATAATACACATACATTATATTGGATACATTATATAGTGAAAATTGTGCAGGTCCTTTGTGGAAATTGCTACTCTGAGTTCATACTCCATTTAGCTTTTTACTTTCTGAAGGCACATTAAATAATGTTGCTAGCCTTATTCTATCTTTTTGTGAGCTAGGGAAATGCAGCTATAGGGTATGGATTGCTTTATTGCTTCTGTTCAACAATATACTGATGTGAGTATTCTACTAAAAGGGTTGTTCTTAAACATTGTACTTTATTTGGAGATGTTAAGGATGAACTTTTTAATCCAACTATTTAGGTATAAACAGAAATTAAAGGTGTAGATGACAGCTTTGGTGATGGGGTTAGTAGGTGGATGGTTAATTTAAAATTTATTTAAGTCATGTATGAAATGTAACAGGTTTGTGTTTGAAAAATCCCTATAGTCATTAATATTTTCAATGTGGTTACCACTTATTTTAAAGGAAAAATAATGGATTTGTGATAACGTGATTAGAAAGGGGGAAACTCAGGGTAGGGTAGAAGAAGGTGAAATGTTTGTGAGGACAGTATCAATGATGCGGGTATTAGAAAGTTCAATAAAGCACTAGGTGTATTTCTTATTAGTGGTAAAGGCTTATCGGTTTATGGCCGAGTTTTAAATTGACCTAGCAGGATAGCATTTGGTTGGAAAGAGATTCTATCTAAAACATTTAGCTAACTATTATGTTCAACAAAATACATAGAAGGTGATCTGTAGTTAGCAATGGTGTAGTAGTTAAATATATTTGGTGTAACTTGGACCTCCAGAAGTTTTGTGTAGGGATCATGAAGCATTTGTGTGTATCCCCCCCCCCCCCAGCTAGTGCAGTAATCCTAACTGTCCAATAGACAATATACATTTAATTCAGATCTCTGTGATTAAATTAACCACCAAGCAGCCCTCTCAGTGCTTTCTGCCTTAGTTTGTATCACTTGAGGCCCACCTGTTTATTTGCAACTCTATACATTCCCCTTCATTGCTAATGTATCTCCCTACTCTAATCTGTGCGCAAACTGGCTACTAATAAGCAAGTCAATGTGAAGACACACTCCCAACCTTAATAAACTTTGCTGTCTCTTCTCTCCTTCACTTTACAGGTAGAGTTTGAATTATTACTCATCCCCTCTGAGGCCTTCACTGATAGATTTCACTGATTGCCTCTCTGGTTTCACTGGTTTCTTTGCATTCCACATGGTTTACATCCCTTGTGCTATCCCCTCCCTCAATACTAAGTCTATATTAGAATCCTGCTGAGCATGGAGCCATCTTTAAATTAATAGTCTCCCACCAAGACACAAGTGCTCTTCAGCATTTGAATTCTGCTTGCTGGTAAGCCATTAGACCTCAGGAACATGTTTATAGTGTTCAGATTTGTAAAGTTACACTTACTTTTTGCTGCCCATTACTCTTGTCTTGGTGGGCTCTGCCCCACTCTGTTCGCCCTTGCTAATGCTCGGGTTCTCTCTGCTCCCCTGCCTTGCTCCCAATTCCCTCCCACCCCCACTACCTCTACATTTATAGTAATTGCAACCACACCCACAGCTCAACCTCACATCACCTCCACCAATCAGAGCTCCTCAAGTCGGATCACATTACACCACACCCACTTGCTCCACCACAAAATATTCTCAACCACTCTCATTCCCACTAGGCATTATTACATCACCCCCACACTACTTACCCATCCATATATATGCAACCCTATAATTCCCATTCAAACCTCCACCTAGAACCAACTTAAACTTTATAACCATGACTATCACAGAACTAAGTCTAGTCTGTCTTCTCATAAGTCTTTATAACTCCACAAGTTATCACTCTAGCAATATCCTTAAACGTAGTAGCACAACACTATATCATGCACTCTCATATACAGACACCACACATTATAATAATATCTGCCTACAATTGTTCAAGAACTACATAACAGACCAATTCAGAACTAAACACATATGGTCTCATTCCTACTCCAAAAAAAAAACACAATACTTTCCTCACACTCATCACCAGACTCCAACATCTGTATCACATTTTAACACCAGGCTCACCATAAGTGGGGACATCCATCCCAACCCAAGCCCAAATCCATCCTGTCCAACACAAATTGCTCCAACACAAATGTCAGAACATAACACCCCCACTAGCTTCATCTCTGGGCAAATCAACAGCAGCAGCAAAACCAACCATCTTTTAATGCTAAATATTAATATTGGAAGTATCAAAATTAAAATATCTGAACTCCAGGCCACAACAACACATTACTCCCCAAACATAGTTGCTTTAACAGAAACCGGGCGAAATAAAAACATAGCTAACTCAGAAGTTCTCCCTACCGGCTACAATATCATTAGACAAGCCAGACCACTTCATAATGGGGGGGGGGGTGGAACTGCCTTACTGTATAAATCCAACTTAACTGTATGTCAATTACCAAACTCCTACCCCTCCCCCAATAATTGGGACATACTTATCTCACAACTTCAACTTCACCCTAAAAAGGTCATCACCACAGTTGTGATCTATATTCCACCTGGTAATATACCTGCTAACCTTGAAGATGTCTTATCCTGGTGTTCTTCCACATACTCACAAGAAACCCTTATTCTGGGGGATTTCAGCCTAGATTGGTTCTCCTGTATATCCAAACCACCAAGTAATCTAATAAATCTCCATGGCTACCAGCAGCCAGTCCATATTCCAACTAGATGTGATAAAAAAATCTAAAAGGAATCCATCCTTGACTGGGTCCTAACTAACAACCCCACATTGTACCCCCACAGAGGCAGTCTCCCAGACACCTTAAGTGAACACAATATAATATACCTTATACATAGTAGAACAAGCATATGCAAAACCACTAACTATAAATCCACTAGAAACACAAAAAATGCCTCTCCTGAGGTCCTCAATACTTTACTCTGTAACTGTGACTGAATCCCCCCCTAAAAACCCTCTCACTTGACCAGGCTGTAGCATATTTCAACAAAACATTTCTACAACACATAGACACTGTCATTCCATTGCGCAAAATCAAGGTTAGAACCTCTACAAACCCCTGGCTCAGTAAAGAAACCAAACAAATCTTCAAGTCCAGAGACACTGCCTGACTTTACTATCAAAAAAACAAAGAAATACAAAGTCTAACTAAGTGCCAAGAACTGCACAACCATGCAAAAAATGCATTAGCCTGGGAAAAAAAATCCTACTACATGACATTACAAACAAAATACCAACACAACCCCCCCCGAAAGTTTGAAAAATGTAAACCAGCTACTAAAACCCACCCAAAAGGCTGCCCCAAAACCAACCACCCCTGACACAAAATTCCCCATTGAAACACAATTCCACTCCCACTTTGTGAACTCAGTTCTATCCTTAGTATCACAGGACAGTTCCAACCTCACTATCCCCCCAACACAAATAACACTAATACAAGCTTTACCCTCAAAACAGTTTCCACCACTTCAATCAAAAGTATGCTCTCCAAACTAAAAACCTCATCAACAGCAGCCGACCTACTCACAGCAGATGCTATTGCTATCCCAATCTCCACTCTCATTAACAGATCAATTGTTGAAAACTATGTGTCCAAACTCTGGAAAATATTCTATGTTACACCCATACATAAAGGCGGGAACTCCATTGAATTTAATAACTGCAGACCATTATTTACTCTCCCCCAGCCAAAATCCTAGAAAAATGCATCCATACCCAGGTGCTAAAATATCTCCTAGACAGCAACATCCTGTCACCTACTCAACATGGTTTCAGACCTGACCATATTACCACTACAGCCCTCTTCTGCTTCACAGACACAGTAAACTGTCTCAAAAAGGAAGGCCTGCAGGTGTCAACTCTTTTTTTGGATATGTCCAAAGTATTTGACACAGTCTCACACCAAATCCTGCTAAACAAACTTAACCAATATCACCTATCAAAATCCACTCTTACCTGGTTCCAAAGCTACTTAACTGACAGGTACCAAGCTGTGAAATGGGAAAATTCTCTCTCTCTCTTCTCAGCTACTCATAACTATAGGAGTCCTACAGGGTTCTATCTTAGGACCACTACTATTCACAATCTTCACAAATGACCTCCATGCCTCCACTCAGCATGCATCTATCATTCAGAATGCAGATGATACTACCTTAATCTGTGCTGCACAAAACATTCCCACCCACCTGCAAACAACTCAACTAGTATTTTTTTCTGACTTTGAAAACTACCTTACCAACACCCAACTTATCCTCAATCGAAAGAAAACTCAGCTTATGATTATAACCAGTTCTAACAAAAACACTGATAACAGTCAATTGACTATCTACTCCACAAATGCTACTCCAATCGCTCCAGTGGCACAGGCTAAGTTATTGGGAATAACTAAAGACTCCCACCAAAAATTTGATAGTCATCTCAACTTAACTATTAAAAAAGTATAGTTTTCACTCTTACTCACAAACACTGGCTAAGGTACAATGTATGTACTGTACCTGGGTACTATGTATGTATTCTTCCTATGTTCCAAATTTCAGCTGTACACAACAAATCTATTAATTACCTTTATTTTTAAATTAATATTTTCTTGTTTGTTCTCTCCACTGTAACTGTTGATGTGGTGCATACCACTGTAAAAACATGTCTATTGTAATTTGTGTGTATACTGATCATGTCTAAATATCTAAATGTATCTGTAATTTTTCTATGTGGAGCTTTTCTCCCCTGGCCTCTGCTGAAAAAGGGCCTTTTCGGCTCAGTCAGACACCCCCGGTTAACAAATGTAAAATAAAATAAATAAATAAGAAGTAAATTTGCTATGAGATAATGGGATCCCTGCTAATTACATGCACTCCCTCACAGTTACCAATAAGTATGAAGACGTGATAGAAACTGAACTCAGGAAGAAAAAGATGTGCTCTCTCTGCAAGGAAACAAAATCTCTATAGTTACACAGACATGGATGCAATGTGGTGTTAGGAAGTTCAAAAGTTTGGGTAGCTTTTTGTTTAGACTCATAGTATTAAGTAAAGCCATCTTTACATATTCTAATTTAGAATATATGTTGAAGCATCTAGGAGGCAGGCTTTGCCTGTAAAAGGTACTATAAGGGCAGCTAAAGCTCGTAGGCAGTATGCAAAAGATATGCTGAGGGAAGTGTAGGCCATCTTTACTGAAGTAAGAAGACCAGTCCAATATATCCTCCCATGCAAACACACTCTGTATCCCCCAAGAATAACACCAACTATTCTGTTAATTGATAAAGCCAATTATTTTAACAGAATAAGTTTTAGTGATGGCAGGATATTACTCAAGACCAGTATCTTCCCAGTCTTGAGCACAGCATAGCAAGGTCCATTGTCTCCTTCTGTGTATCTTCCTGGTTAGACTACCTAGGATTATTCCTCCTCACATGATCTATCAGCAGGTCGTACTTATATTTACTGGCATCAAGTGACATAGGAGCCCTTGTTTCATTACATATCCTGTCATGAAAAAGACAGCTTAATATCACCTTATGTTTGTCCAGCCTGGTGCGGGTGGAGTCTATGTGTCTAACTCTAGAGTCAGCTATGAATAAAACATTGCATTGGGTGCGCACTTTGTGGATCTTAAGTGCTTAGGTTCACAACACTGGTGACTCCTGGAGGGATATGAAAACTGGAAGCAGGAGTGAGTGGTGTTGGTGTGTGTATTGTTATATGAACTAGATTATGAACTAGATGCTGAGTTTTCTTAAGCACAAGAAAGTTTATGAGAGATACAGATCTAATCATTTTAAACATGTTTTGTGACACTAAGCTACACATAAAAAAAATCTTAGAGTAATTAACACTTTGCATAAGCACTAAGGCTTTCGGAATACTCCTGAAATCTGTACATTTTTAAGCACCTTCATTGAATTCACTTGTAACATAGGCAAACTTGTATTTATAAAACATTTATAAAAAGTAATCAAACCATATTAACAAGTTCACATTCACAAACATATATTACATGTATTGTTACATCATATATTCACATCAGCATTGCAAAAATTATACATTTCCTGCCCAGTCTTAAACCTTGTTCCTCCTCCAAACATTTTTCTTCATGTATTGTTCTCACAATTTCCATTAATCTCTACAAATCTCTACAAATGTTGAACATCCCTTGTGTTAGTAATGACAGTGATGGTCATTGACTTCATCTGGATTATAAAGCCAGATGGCCAGAATTAATATTATTATTATTCACTGCATTAAATATTGAGAAACTGTACCAGATTTATGAGACTACTGAGTGATGTAGAAGGGAAATTACTAAGATATTTGTAGTCAATGAAAAGTTGACATACAATTTTAGAAATGCTACACAAAATGATCATAAAACAAAAAGTTCATATAAAAAAATATTAAAAAGCCTTACAAAAACTGCAGAGATTAAGATAATTACAAACCCACATTATACAAAATGGCACATATGTAAAAGTAAGACATATAATTTCTCATCCAAATACTTGGTTATGGTAGATCACTTGATCCAATTGAATACCAGGCAATAAAATGGAAAGCAAATATCTAAAAAGTACAATTTCTGTAAAATTAAGTAAACCTAAATTTAGTCACAGTAATGTATATGTTAGAAGTAACTAATTTAAGAACTAAGCAGGCAGAAATGTATTTATTAAACATTGTAACAACTGTGTGCACAGAGATACCGAAAAGGTGATTTCTCAAACATGCACCATTCTTATTTCAGTAAACTAGATCTAGCTATGTGATACCACTAACTGTAATTACACCCTAGGATCAGGAGAGTGCTACAGTTTCACCTGTGTAGATCTAAAAAAAAATTAAAAAAGTTAATATATGTTGAAAACATCATCAGAAATGTTTCACTTTGTTATTCAACAAGTTGTTTAGAACATTTCCTATGTTAAAATTTCAATGATGACATAATTTTATTTCATGACATTCAAGAACATGATTGTTTGAGAAAAGTCCTAGAAAGGCTGAAAAAATGAATAACACTAAAACAGGAAAGTGAATGTCATGAATCATCTTTTGAATTTTATTGTTTTATGTTTTCAGGTACCACCACTTTACTAGATCCAAATAAGGTAAAAGCATTGCACGCCATTTCTTCATTTAACAATGTAAAAGGCATTAAAACTGTTAGTCTTGACAATTTAAAGATTATTAAAGACATTAATACAATAATGTAATCTCTGCAGGAATTAATGAGCAAAAAATTGCTAATTGAGTTGACACGTATAACAGAAATCAGCTGAACAGGTGACATGAAGCTCTAGTTCAAATTCTATCATATCATATTTCAAGTCAAACAGTGAAACTTGACAGTTAATTCTAGTTCAGTAAAACTTGGCATTATTATTTGCCAGATGCAGGGTACCAGGAAAAAAGTGGTAACATATGTCAGCAGATCATTTACTGATGTGGATGTGGAAAAAATATATTCTTACTTGAAGAAAGAAGCACTCACTTAACATGGGCTGATGAACATTTCTACATATAATTATTTGGAAAAAACTGTGTAAGTGAGTAGAAAAAGACAAAGCAATATTTAAATATTTAATGTCCAAACCAGTTCTGTGGTCTCTAACATGGGCATTAAGACCAGGGGTGGTATTTTTAGTCATTATGTAGATGACTTAAAGCTATCGGCACTGTCTAGAAATAAGTACAGCTAAGTTACCATTCATGGAAGCCACTTGTACAATGGCCTGGAATAAGCCTAAGCAAATGACGGGATAAGGAGATATAACTGAGCAATAATGTCATTCAGTGTATGCTAATAATGATGTCATTTAGTGTATGCTAATAAAGGGTTCCCTCAGCTAATTCCAATTCATAGTCAGTTTTTCTTGCTTCTCCACTCCATCTTCAGAAATATTTTATAAAGAAGAGTCTTGCCAATCCTACCTACTTCACAATCACTGAAAATGCTGTCACTTGCTGCTAGTCTTGCTATTTTACAATGTGAGCTGCCTGTCATGGATGAACCAAAATGGCTTCACCCAGCAGCACTCTCCAGCCAAGAAAGCTGAGGTATATATATAACTTTGATAATCAAGAGACACATGATAGCTTCATTGTGGACAAGGATATTACAGGGGTCTTAGTGATTATGTATGACTCCATAGGGGTACTGGAGAAATGTGTGGACGTCCTATCCCTGTGGTACTAGGTTATGTATAACACTCACTACTTGCCACAGGGACCTTCCAGAGACAGACTGGGGACACGTTGGAGATCTCACATGTTTATGCCTCGAGGGTATTGCAGCAGTTCCTGTATGTATTCTTGGCACATGTGGATCAGTATATCTATTTCCCAGTGTCACCTCAAGACTGAGCCTGGACTTTTATGGGGTGGCACATTTGCCTGGGGTACTTGTTGCAATTAGGGCCCCTTCTGATCCATGGGGTCAGCAGAACCAAAGTAGGAAGGGCTACCATTCAATCAAATACCAGGTAGTGTGTGATGTGTGAGGGTGCATCACCAATTTCTATACCCAGCATCCTGGCAGTGCATAATTCCCATATATGGCATGCTAACTCACTCTATCACCACCTCCTACATGGTAGGATGCCCAATGGTCATCTTGCTGATAAGTGAATACATATTTTCTTTCTATGTATTTAAGTAATTATTCATGGTAAAATGTATTGCTGAATACTAAACCACTTTTCATTTGTTTTGCCTCCCACCTGTTCTCTCTTTCTCTCTTTTTTTCTTTCTAGTGATGCTAAATATCCACTGAAGCCATGGATCATGACACCAGTGAGAAATCCAAATGGAGCTGCAGAAGACATCTACAGCATATCCTTGGCCCAGACCTGTATTATCAATGAAAGGGTCTTTGGCCTCCTGAAGAGTTGTTTTAGGTGTCTTGCCTGTATAAATCTGGAGGAGTCCTTCATTATGACCAAGCTACTGCATGCATAAGGTTTACTGCATCTTGCCTTCTCCACATCATGATCATTTATTTATTTATTTTATTTTATTTATTTATTTGCAGTTTGTTTGCCAGGATGGTCCATTGGGCCACTAGAAGCCCATTTTCAATGGACTCCTGGGGAGAAAAGCTCCAGTAAAATGAACAAACAAATACAAGTTAATTAGAAAGCAAGTTATAACAATAGATGGTACAGTAATACAGGTAATAAATAGCATTAGTGAAATGCAAAAGCAGGCATTTTTTAAAAAAAGAAAATAAAAGTGTTCTACAATCATATTTATATACAAAATCTGTTGATTGCAACAGATGCTTATAAAAGTGTTACACAATCATATGTATATACAAAATCTGATGATTCCAACAGATGCTTATCAGAGTTAAGAAATCATAGGAGGAAGTTTGCAGATGTACTAGATCCTAGGGAGTAGCTTAAGTTGGGGAACTTTATGCAGGATGGGAACAGGAGCATTCCCATTGGGATGTTAGGTGGGAGTGGAGTAAGGTTTTGAAGGAAGAGAGGCTGCTAGTGGTATGGATTAGTGGAGGGAGAAAATTCCACAGGCGAGCTAGGGAGAAGGACAGAAGATGATTGCCTGGTGGATGAGAGAGTTTGTGTAGTTCAATCAGATTTTGGGAGTTAGATCTTAGGGATCTATTGGGCAGATGCATTTTAAAGGTGTTGGCAAGGGAGGGGCAGAGAGAGGAGCTAAAGATAAGCTTGTGTGCTTGGGTAAGTTGAATATAGGTGAGGTAGTTGGGTAGTTCTAGCCAATTAAGTTTGTGAAGGGCAGTGCAGTGGTGTGCAGAAGATCTGTGGCCTGTTGCAAAATTTGAACTTTTATTGTAACAGGAGCAGAGTTTTGCTTTGAGGGAGGGTTGTAGGTTAGTAAGGAGTGGTGCTCCATATAGGAGGGATGGGATAAGGTATGTTGTAGAGAGTATTAGTTTGGGGGAGGGAGAGATAAACTATTGTGGCAGTAGAGCATGCCAAGTTTCTTATGTGTTTTATTAATATTTGCTTGTAGGTGGATATCAAACTTGAGCTGGTCATCGATTAGGATTCCTAGTAGTTTTGCATTAGATACTATTTTGAAGGGTGTATTGTTCTGGCTGGTGATAGTAAAAATGTTTCTGTCTACGATGGTGTTTTTTGAAGGGGTAAATAACATAAGTTTAGTTTTTGTGGCGTTGAGTGCTAAGTGGTTGTCTAGCATTCATTGTTCGGTTAAGGAGAAGGCATTTTGGGTTAGTTTTGTTAAAATTGGGATGGAGGTGGCAGAACAGACTATGGTGGGGTCATCGGCGTATTGGATGAGATGACTATTAGGGATGGTCTGATAGAAGTCTTTTATGAAAACTTTAAATAGTAGGCGCCCAAGAATGGAACCCTGGGGTACTCCTGTACGAGTATTGAGGAATAGGGAGGTACCTTTTTTCCATCTCACTGCTTGTTGCCTATTTGATAAATAACTGGTAAACCATTTGATAGTGGTGTGGGATAGGTTCAGTTTAGAGAGTTTGGTGAGGAGAAGGTTGTGAGAGATGGTGTTGAAGGCCTTAGATAGGTCTAATAAAAGGGTGGAGACAATATGGCTGGAATCATGAGCTTTGTTAACAGTTTCAAGGAAGGAAAGGAGAGTGGTGGTGGTGCTGTGGCCAGGCCTGAATCCACGTTGTGTGGGAGTTAGGAGTTGGTTATTTATTAGATAGGATCATGCACCCATCTGGTAGTGAAGTGACCCATGCTGTCACAGCAGCTCCCTGTTCCAGTCCCACTATAACTTATGATGACCAGCTGGTAGGAGTGGTAAGGCACCCCAATGCAACAGGCTTGTGCATGGCATTTATGGCTGCACAGGAAAGAGGCAACCACTAGTCCAGAACTCTGAACCATGACATTCATGTTAATGTTTTCTTTCTTGTTAAAAAAACAAAACAAAACAAACCATGAAGTGTAATTGATGCATGCAGTGTTATGTGTAGGCTGGGTCTACTTCAAAACATTGAAATCTCTTAACACTGAGTCCATAAGATCGAAAACCCAAAACACTGAAAACCGAAAATATTGAAAACTTAGAACACTAAAACTTTGCATCGATTAAAACTACAACACACATGTAAATAACACCCCCTCCACTTATAACAACACCAGATCTAACAAACACACTTTTTCCTATGTTTCTGCAGGGGGGCAAGCCCCCTTCTCCCCCAACACCCCCAATAAATTAAATATACCAAGTCCGAGATCACACTATAGTGGAAAAAAGTTAATTTCCTAACCTCACTGTATCGCAATCACCATAAAGAATATAAACATAATGTCTAAATTACTTAACTGTATGATCTAAAAACACATACAGATTGGCAAAATAAACACTTTTTCCCCTACTCACTTCTCAGAACACTAACCTAACTTCCATGAAAGCGACACATTCATATGTTAACATTCTGTATGGTGATCATGTTACAGTGGGGTTAGGAAATTAATGTTTTTCAACTGTAGTGCGATCTAGGAGTTGGTATATTTAACTTAAGGGTGTGTGTGGGAGGTGCAGGGGGGCTTGCCCCCCTGCAGAAATGTAGTAAAAAGTGTGTTTCTTACTTTGGTGTTGTTATAGGTGGAGGGGATGTTATTTACATGTGCATTGTAGTTTTCTATGTTATGATGCACACTTTCAGTGTTCTGAGTTTTCAGTGGTTTGGGTTTTTAATGTTATGGTCTCACTGTTTTGAGTTTTAATGTTATGAGAATTCAGTGTTTTGGAGTAGACCCATGTGGGTTATGCTGTGCATAGTCTGCTGTCATCGTTCATCTTACATTCCTTCTCATCTGGAAATAATTATTATTATTATTTCAGATCAGTTACTCATATTGTTGTTTGTAACGGTCATGCCTGAGTGCTCACTGACTCCTGTTCAGTCATGTCGTAATGCACCATATAAGTAATTAATCACATTTTTAACTGTTTTGTACAATAACTTCTATTGAGATGGTTTACCTAAGTATGCATGTAATGAATGTTCTCAGGTGGTTCAGTCAGTAAAAAGTGCTTATTCAGTATTTGACATGAGTTTATATATTGCTTTTGTATGAAAATGTATAATATTTTTTATATTACGCAATGTTTTCTCAATTTAAAGTGTGTTGTCTGTTGAGTTACTGCACAAGATTATTTTGTCATACAAAATAATTTGTGACTTTGGAGACAAAAAATATCACCATTTCGCAAGTGATGTGGTTGAAGTGGCAGTGGTATTTGTTTACATGTCAGGATATTCATTTTAATCTGTAGTTTTCTCATTACAGTGTTTCCATGAAAACTTATGTTATACTACTTTGAAGTTATAGGTAACTGCCAAGTGTAAGAACTGGAATTCACAGAGCATTGATGTTAATGACTGCAGTCTCATGTTATGTCATAGAGATTTCTTTCCACAGTTCCATGAGGTTTTAAGCAGTACCATTATAGGAATAAAATGCATACAGTTGTAAAAATTCCTAAGCACCCCCTTTTTAAACAACTTATTCCCTTTTGAGTTAAATATTGACCTCTGCTTGTGAAGGTCAAATTGTAAGTAACAGAAATGTCATATTTGAAGCACAGTAGGTCAAGATCAAATGTTTCATACACATCTCCTAAAGATAGGTGGGATGACAGTGGAAGTGACTTTGAAGTAGGGTTGCCACCTATCCATTTTTTTCTGAACTACATGGAAATCAAACCGACTGTCCTGTAGTCCAGAAAACACTCTACAAACTCCAGTATTCTGTTTCAAAAAAACAAACAGACTATTAGAGTTTGTTAAATTTTCAGATTTGACATGCTTTTCTTTAAAAAAACATCAGGATTGCAAGACAAACCAGGAAAACAGGATGCTCCTCCTCTCCCTGACATGCCGTTGATGTCACAAAATGTACAGAAAGTGGACAGGTAGGGGTGGGGAGAGGAGGAAATGGGTGGTGTTATGGGCTGTGTAAAGGGTGTGGCCTTGGTCTGGTTTTGGTTCTAATGAAAGGTGGCAACCCTGTTTTGAAGAGGAGCTATTATGAGAGCTGCATGAGGAATTGTTCTAATGTTGTGACCTACTTGATAAAGGCAATCCAGTAGACACTGATCTGGCAGTGCTGTGGGACTATGTCTGGGACCTTGAATGAGAGGTTCTGTTAGGTGCAGATGAATGCTGGTGTGGCTTACAAGAAATCTTTTGTGCTTGCTCCCCCAACTAATTACAGTACTTTCTTGAGAAGCACTTGCAGTCTCATGTGATCTGCAGCCACATGTTCATACAGTACCCCATACTCTTCCCCGTCCAAGACTGGCTCCTGTATAAGTCTGGTAAGTCCTAACTAGTGTAAGAATTGAGGCAGACACTGAAGCGTAGTGTGCCACAGTAAGATACATCAGTGTGATCATGGCATTATTCCTACTCAGTGCCACTGAAGCTTGGTGTGCCACAGTAAGATACATCAGTGTGATCATGGCATCATCCCTACTCAGTGCCACTGAAGCTTGGTGTGCCAGAGTAAGATACATCAGTGTGATCATGGCATTATCCCTACTCAGTGCCACTGAAGCTTGGTGTGCCACAGTAAGATACATCAGTGTGATCATGGCATTATCCCTACTCAGTGCCACTGAAGCTTGGTGTGCCACAGTAAGATACATCAGTGTGATCATGGCATCATCCCTACTCTGTGCCATTTCCAAGTAGTGCTGGAAAGTCTCTCACATACCCTGGTGGACTCTGACTATTATTAGCTGACTGCCTGTGACGGTGCTCTAAGCCCCATCAATGTCAAGCCACATTTGCTGCTGGGCAGCCAATGCTTTATATGTTTTTTAGAGTAGCTATAACAAATTCCTGCACCTGGCTTCTCTTTGTAAAGGTATCACTGTGGACACTGCTACCTCTGAAATTCTGCCATTATCCTGAAAGTTTTCATCTGGGTTTGGAGATATTGGTATAGAGGTCACTTGCCTGAAGAAGCAGCTGATAAAAAACT